>NC_090646.1:105251029-105498168 GCF_040937935.1 Hyperolius riggenbachi | reverse complement strand
GGCGCCTTAACCTACTGACCACCCAGGCAGCGGCTTGGAGCGGACTTTGATGGGGAAGGCGCAATAAATTACTGTCAGTCCAAGGGGAAATAAAAATTCCTGTCCTGAAAGACCGTTGTAAGGGACTGGAGAGAAATAGATTTCCTTCTGTTTTAAGAAGGCAAATTACACCAAGCTTTGCTTTTTTAGTAAGAGGGCATTTTGGTAACTTTTATCTCCCTATACATTCCTAGTAGCTTGGGTCACCCTGCGCTGCTTGGATACTCTGCTCTTTTCACAAATAGCATTCTGCTAAGTCAGGGATAAAGAATCATTCAGAGTTCAGATTTATAGATACTCCCTAAGAAGAAGGTGTCTGGTTTATAACTGTTCTCTGCCCCCACCTTTCTGAGCCTGAGTGACTGACTGTCGTTTAAGGGTATGTAGAGAAAGTTTTCTACTCTCTGTTTTAAGAAGGCAATTACACCTAGCTTTGCTTTTTTAGTAGGAGGGCTTTTTGGTTCCTTTTATCCCCCTATACATTCCTAGTAGTTTGGGTCACCCTGAGCTGCCTGGTTACTCTGTTCTACTCTCACAAGTGTTTTTAGGAATGCATCTAATAAGGATTCATAAAAAGATTGGAGACAGTCCCTCACTATTCAGTGTACAGAGGTGACAGCGCCCTACCCCCAAATGTTACTGAGTCTGCAGAGGGAGCAAGACAAACGAACAAACAAACAGTAAACTCTGCAGACAGCCTGTGTGCTCTGCTAGAATGTCCTGCATGTCTAGATGTCAGGACGCTCTCCAGCCATGACTAGCTATGGAGTGGTAGGATCATCTGATGCTCTCTCCCTCTGACTGGGACACACAGCTTGCACTTCTCCCTGAGTTCCCAAGGACAGTGTTTGAAGTGTGTAATGGACACAGTGGGGGTTGCAGGTTTTGTCTTTCATTGTGAGAGAGTGAATAGGAGGGCAGCATCTAAAGCTCAAACAATGATAATGGACATGTAAGCAATGTGTGTAATTACATCCATCACTACTTATAATTGAAGATGGCATAATAATGTATTTCCATTAATGCTGTCTGTTTGCCCTCTCTCTAATGCTATGTACCACCTCACGATTTTTCCAACGATTTTCCCGATGTCCATTCATTTTTTTTTTTGAGCGACAAGTAGTCATTTACACGATGTCGTGACATCCCTTAGCGTTGTGTGGTGAAAAGTGACCGTCACTGAGGACCGGATCTTTAAGATCCTTGACGACACCCCGTAAAGTACTGCGGTCGCTTGACTTCTCGTTCGCGCCCGTCCTGTAATGTCACGTGACATCTCGCATACCCGCTGGCAGGAAGATGAATCCCTGGACGCTTGTCATGAGGGGACATCTTGCTGGATCCATCTTCCTGTGTTGTTGCAGTCACTGTGGTGAGTGTGGAGCTTAACTTTACTCGCCCTCACCCTCTGCTCATGCTCCCTCTCCCACTGTCTCTCTGACCAAACAACTGCTACTTGGGGAACAATGTGCACAACTATGTACACTAGTCTGAGCACTCTTCAGAGGAGCCAGTAGCATTTGGAACTATTATTGTGTATTTATGTAGCACTGACATCTTCAGCACTTTACAGAGTACATAGTCATGTCACTGACTGCTCACTGGAGCTTACAATTTAATCCCTACTATAGTCAAACTGTAATGTCCTACCATATTATTATTATGTATTCATATGGCACTGCCACTGACATTCTGCAGCACTTTACAGAGTACATAGTCATGTCACTGACTGTCCTCAGAGTAGCTCACAATCTAATCCAACCATAGTCATAGTCTAATGTCCTACCATATTATTATTATGTATTTATATAGCATTGACATCTTCTGCAGCACATTACAGAGTACATAGTCATGTCACTGACTGTCCTCAGAGTAGCTCACAATCTAACCCTACCGTAGTTATAGAATAATGTCCTACCATATTATTATTATGTATTTATATAGCACTGACATCTCCTGCAGCACTTTACAGAGTCATGTCACTGACTGTCCTCAGAGGAGCTCACAATCTAATCCCTACCACAGTTATAGTCTAATATTTTCAATATAGGATTGTTTTGGGGTAAACCAGTTGACTTATTAGTATGTTTTTTAGGATGCAGGAAATGTCTGAAGTGTCTGAAGACAGAAACTCCATGCAGATTTTGCCCTGGCCAATGTTCAAGCCTAGGACTCAGCACTAAAATGCAGTAGTGCTACCCACTGAGCCTCTATTCTACTCATAGATATCTGCTCATCCATGTCATCAATTCTGACCCTCTACTACCCTTCCTCCCTCCATTCTACTTCTCTTCTCTTGTATCACTTACACTACAAACACACTGTGCTTATCTCCAGAATGGATTATGAATCAAACCATTAGGCCCAGTGCACACCAAAACCGCTAGCAGATCCTCAAAACGCTAGCGGTTTTTGGAGCAGATTTCAGAGCGATTCTAGGCATGTTTAGAGACATTTTCTAAACATGCTGAGCATTTATGTGAAGCAGATTACAAATCTTGTTACAGTAAAAGCTGTTACTGAACAGCTTCTGTAGCAAAAACGCCTGGAAAACTGCTCTGATCTAGCGTTTTTTCAGAGCGGTTAGCATTTTTCCTATACTTTACATTGAGGCAGAATCGCTTCTGCAAACAGCAAATGTGCAGCAGGAGGCACGTTTGCGGTTTGCTAAAAACCTCAAACCGCTGGTGTGCATCATCCCATTGAAATACATTAGCCAAGCGTTTTCACAGACAGATGTGGTTGGCGGATCGCTGCTAAAACCGCTTGGTGTACACTGTGCCTTAAACCACCTTACCATATCAGCCCTTCAATGTCATGATATACCCACTCCAGTCCTACCCCAACAGGTGGTAACATATCTGCATATCTCATAATGTTTGTGAAAAATTATTCTGAAAGGAAGAATGTCTTGCTTGATAATCCAATCTTGCAATGTGACTGACATTGGAACTTGTAGTGTGGGTGTTGTATTTATTTGAGGTGCATACTGGCAGCATGTGCTGTATGGCATACAATGCTGATCATCCACAAGGCAAACTTAGGCAGCTGCCTAGGGTCTAGAGAGAGTTTAGGGGCCTGGTGGTTGCTAGTCCCCACCAAATCTAACTAAATGAGCCAAGTGACCATCAGTGGAGGGCAAAGTGTTATCTTGCCCAGGGCCCCGTTTCATAGTTATCCCTCTCTGATGGCTTATATCATGTGTGAAGTGTTCTATAATGTATATGATTTTTGTTTTATTTTTATGGGGGGGGCGCCACAAGATTTCTTGCCTGGAGTGACAAGAAGGCTAGAGGCGCCCCTGATGCCCATGTCTTTTGTACTTACAGTAACCAGAAGAAAGCTGTCAAGAGGTGGAGAAAGACAAGAGAACAGAATGTTTCAAAGCTCTCCTAAGATCATGGGAATTATCATGCCATGCAGTAAGGAGGACAAAAAGTCCGAAACAGGCTATCTGCATGTTGGGTTGATGTGGCTCTGTGAAATGTAAAGCTATAGGCTTGCTATACACCAGCGGTTCTGAATGTAAGCCTGGCTTCAGCGGCATAAAGAGATAATTTGCATATTCAGTAGTGGTGCATTGTGGGTAACCACAGATGTTCACTTAGGGCTGGTGCACACCGAGCGGCTTTTTCAGCGTTTCTGCAGCCGCTTGCGGCTGCGGATACGCTTGGTCAATGTATCTCAATGGGGGTGTTCACACCAGAGCGGGAGGCGTTTTGCTGAAACGCATACTCCCGGGGTGAGGCATTTTTGGGATCGTGGATCCGTTTCTGCCTCAATGGTAAGTATAGGAAAAACGCAAACCGCTCTGAAAACGGCAGTTCAGATCGGTTTTGCAGGCGTTTTTGTTACAGAAGCTGTTCAGTAACAGCTTTACTGTAACAATATATGAAATGTACTATACTGAAATCCGCTGCAGCAATCCGCAAAACGCTAGCAAAATGCCATAGAAAAATAACAAAAAGCGTTTAAAAATCTGCTAGCATTTTGCGGATCTCCTAGCGGGTTTTGGTGTGCACCAGGCCTTAAAGCTTTTTAGTAGCTTTTCAGTCTCTTTAGTCCCCTATACTTGTCCAGTGGTTTTGGGTCACCTCAAGCTGCTTGGTTACTCTGTTCTCCTGAGATCATGCAATTGTGATTTTGGAACATTAAAATTAAGTCTTAGATTTTTTTTTTAATCTAAATTATACTCTATGTGCCTTATGCAGTGGGGTAAAGAAGCAGAAGTAGAAATATCTGACTAACTGATATCCATGTAGTTGATCTGGTTGATTTAGGGCGTGCCCACATCAGGAAATACATTTTTTGCAAGATCCTCCTGGCCTTGATCATTGTTCTCTGGAAAGAGAATGTTAGAATTCTTCTCTTAACCTGCCTGGCGTTCTATTAAGATCGCCAGGCAGGCTGCGGGAGGGGTTTTTTTTAATAAAAAAAAAAACTATTTCATGCAGCCAACTGACAGTTGGCTGCATGAAAGCCCACTAGAGGGCGCTCCGGAGGCGTTCTTCCGCTCGCCTCCGGCGCCCAGAATAAACAAGGAAGGCCGCAATGAGCAGCCTTCCTTGTTTTGCTTACATCGTCGCCATAGCGACGAGCGGAGTGACGTCATCGACGTCAGCCGACGTCCTGACGTCAGCCGCCTCCGATCCAGCCCTTAGCGCTGGCCGGAACTTTTTGTTCCGGCTACGCTGGGCTCAGGCGGCTGGGGGGACCCTCTTTCGCCGCTGCTCGCGGCGGATCGCCGCAGAGTGGCGGCGATCAGGCAGCACACGCGGCTGGCAAAGTGCCGGCTGCGTGTGCTGCTTTTTATTTGAGCCAAATCGGCCCAGCAGGGCCTGAGCGGCAGGCTCCGGCGGTACTGGACGAGCTGAGCTCGTCCAGACCGCCCAGCAGGTTAAGGTGGCCATACACTGATCGATTTGCCATCAGATTCGACCAAAAGATAGATCCCTCTCTGATCGAATCTGATCAGAGAGGGATCGTATGGCCACCTTACTGCAAACAGATTGTGAATCTATTTCAGCCTGAAACCGATCACAGTCTGCAGAGCTGCCGCTGCTGCCGCTGCCCCCCCCCCCCCCCCTGCATATATTACCTGTTCCGGCCGGCGCGAGTCCCCTGGTCCACCGCTGTCTTCTCTCCGCCTGGTCCCGGCATCTTCTCCGCATCGGCTCCCGGCTGACATCTTCTCCCATCACCTTCCGCATCACACATCCGGCATCCACGTATAACTTTCTGTCACTCCAGTGACAGCGGAAGTACAAATAGAGCGCCCTCTATTTGTACTTCCGCTGTCACTGCAGTGACACCGGAAGTTATGCCGGATGCTGTGATGCGGAAAAGATGCCAGCCAGGAGCCGGGAGGTGACAGCGGGGACTTGCGCCGGCGGAGCAGGTAATGTATTTCCGCTGTATTGCGTCGGTCGTCGGGCATTTGAATGCTGCTATCGACGCACTCCCGACTCGCTGGCGACCGAGAAAAATCTTCCGCACGGATGGATCGACGGGAATGATGGATTTCAGACGGAAATCCATTGTTCTGTTAGCGGTGTGCGTGGCGATTTCACGGCCGTTTCGATCACTGTGATCGAAACGGCCGTATTTCGGGCGGAAAATCGTTAGGTGTATGGGCCCCTTTAGCCACAGCAAATCAACTTTTTTATCATTAGCTTCTGGTTCTCCTTTTTAGCATTTTATAAGGGTAATGAACTAGCATTTTATGCCTTTTTTTGTCACAGTATCTTTGTCACAAGAAATTTGTCTGGCATGGTACATACTGAGGGAGACAGAGAGAGGCATAAGGCAGCCTGAACATGAGGAAAATATGCTCCAAGATTTATATACAGCTGTTTATGCTTGTTTTTTTATAAAAGAATGCGCTGTTACACAATGGCCTCAATTCACTAAGCTTTATCAAACACTTTATCGAACGTTTGATAATTTACCTCATGGGTAAAATCTAATTTTGAATTCACAAAGGTGTTATAGATTTATTGAACATTTTATCGATAAAACCTTCGATACATCTATAACACCTTAGTGAATTCAAAATTAGATTTTACCCATGAGGTAAATTATCAAACGTTTGATAAAGTGTTTGATAAAGCTTAGTGAATTGAGGCCAATGTGTTTGTACATGTTTTAAAGAAATGTGTCTTCTTAAAACAGAAGGTATTTGCAGTTATTCAGGTTGGAGTGAGCATATGAGGTCTCCCACAATGCATCACTGCTGAATATGCAACGTGTCCCTTTGTTGTCCCTGAAAGCTGAACACACCTTCAGAACCGCTGGAATGCAATGATGTGTCAGTTTGGTAATTTTACAGAGCAACACTAATCCAACATGCCTACAGACTGTTTCAGACTGGTTGGTCCTCATCAGTGCATGATATGGATTAATGTAGCTCTATGGGGTAGGACTTGAAGCACCCAGAGTTACAGACTACCCAGCAAGCTAATGCTGAACCAGAACTCCTAGGAGTGTGTAAGGCGCTAAAAAGGACCAACAAGCCCTCTTGCTAAATGCACCATGCAAAACAGAAATTTGCCTTCTTAAAACAGAAGGTATTTGTAATTATTTAGGTTGGAGTGGGCATATGAGATCTCCCACATTGCATCACTGCTGAATATGCAAATTACCCGACCCCTCCTCACAGTGTAGCCCAGTGGCGTAGCTAAGGAGCTTTGAGCCCCGGTGCAAGTTTCACATGGGGCCCCCCAAGCCAACCTGCCAACGACAACCACAGTGTCACAGGTGCAAGAAGGGGATGGGGGACAGCTTGTTAATGATTACTACTATTCAAAGTATCTATGGAAGTGATTATTACCAGCACAGGACCAATAGAGAGCTAATATTGTGCTTGAGGGAGGGCCCCTCGGGGCCCCTCTGGCCCAAGGGCCCAGAGGTGGTCTCTACCTCTGCATCCCCTATTGCTATGCCATTGGTGTAGCCTAAATAACCCCTGCCACCATCTAATGCCGCTAATCGTGGCTTTTATCAATGCTGCCTATGGCACCCTGCACACCCTTTTCTCCTGCTTCTGATGAGAGCATATAGCTTTCTATGTATTTCTGTTTTAGTATGCAAATATAGGAAGATAAAGGGGAGAGAGAGAGAGAGAGAGAGAGAGAGAGAGAGAGAGAGAGAGAGAGAGAGAGAGAGAGAGAGAGAGATGAGGGAACAAAGTTGGAACAAAAAGCTCTCTGAGTGGGGAGACTCAGGGCAGCCATCAGGGCCGGACAACTGACAGTGCAGTGAGGGGCCCAGGGTTTCTGGGGGCCCTGGTCCCCCCAAACAGTGGCGTAGCTAAGGAGCTGTGGGCCCCGATGCAAGTTTTACATGGGGCCCCCCAAGCACTCTATACATAACAATTTATATGGCGCACCAAAATCTGCCAATGGCAACTACAGTGTCAGAGGAGCAAGCAGGGGATGGGGAACAGTTTGTTAATGATTACCACTATTCAAAGTATCTACAGAAGTCATTATTATGAGCATAGGACCAATAGAGAGCTAATTCTGTAGTTAAGGGAGGGCCCTTCGGGGCCCCTCTGGCCCAAGGGCCCCGATGCGCTCATTCCCTGTGCACCCCCTATTGCTACGCCCCTGCCCCCAAAGCATTGGAAGGGCCGCATGTGCTGGCTGCAGGCCTGTGGCTCACTAACCAGCACACCACGTTCCAGCACTGAGAGAAGAGTGACAACAGCACTTGAACATGGGGAACAGATGAGTGAGCCCGCTACAGCGGATTTTCTATACTGGGGCACCAGTGCCACCTATATCTGGCTACAGGCTACCTATACTGGGCCACCACCTATACCTGGGTACCCATACTGGGGCAACACCTGTACCTGGCTACCTATACTGGGGCACCACCTATACCTGGCTACCTATGCTGGGGCACCACCTATACTTGGCAAACTATACTGAGGGCACCACTTGTACCTGGCTACATATACTGGGGCACCACCTATACTTGGCTACTTATACTGGGGCGCCTATAGCTTGCTACCTATCCTGGGGGCACCTGTACCTGGCTAACCTATACTGGTGCACCACCCATACCAGGCTACCTATACTGGGGGCAACTATACCAGGGCACCACCTATAGTTGAATACCTATACTGGGGGCACCTGTATCTTGCTGGCCTATACTGGGGCACCAGCTATACCAGGCTACCTATACTGGGGGCCAGTGGTGCTCGGATACGGGGGTGGGGTGGATAGTGGGCAGGCACAGCAACCAGTGGGTGGGCCCATGGAGGGGGGGGACCAGACCTGATGATGTGTGAGGGGTCCCAAAATTTCTGATGGCGGCCCTATAGAACACTGAAATAATTTCAAACCACTGCAATGTTTTTACGAACACTGTAAAAAACATTGCAATGGTGGAGAAAAGTTGCATTGTGCGTTATGCTGGGAACACACGTTTCACTTTCCCGCTCGATAGATGCGTTCGATTGATACATTTTGTCATGTCTGATATTCCTCTCGATTGTTTTACTGCTCGATTCCTCATCGAAGTGAATGGAAAAAAATAAGAAAAACGACCAGAAGATAAGAGAATTGAGTGGAAAAAAAAATATTGAGCGGAGAACCGAACAGGAAAACCATATTGTATGTTCCCAGCATTACACACACACAATGTGATGCATACAGTGACCAGTGTGATGCCTGCAGTGCATGTAGTTAAAAAGGATTAAGATAAAATGGGGCCCTGAGCAAGATAGCAGTTTTTTTCCAATCATCTTAGCCACTAAAGAACTGTATAATATAGGAGCTGGTATAAAACACAAATATCTAAGATAGTTTTGCATCATACCTGTTTACACCATTTTCTTAAAAAAAAAAAAAAAAAAAAAAAAAAAACACATTTTTTTAATTGCACTTTTACAGACTTGCTAGAAGTGAGTCACAATTAAAGGACATCCAAGGCAAAAATAAAATAATGAAATAAATTATTGTATCTATCTTTCTTCTCCTAAAAATGACGTTTTTATGTATTTATATAGCACTGACATCTCCTGCAGCACTTTACAGAGTCATGTCACTGACTGTCCTCAGAGGAGCTCACAATCTAATCCCTACCACAGTTATAGTCTAATATTTTCAATATAGGATTGTTTTGGGGTAAACCAGTTGACTTATTAGTATGTTTTTTAGGATGCAGGAAATGTCTGAAGTGTCTGAAGACAGAAACTCCATGCAGATTTTGCCCTGGCCAATGTTCAAGCCTAGGACTCAGCACTAAAATGCAGTAGTGCTACCCACTGAGCCTCTATTCTACTCATAGATATCTGCTCATCCATGTCATCAATTCTGACCCTCTACTACCCTTCCTCCCTCCATTCTACTTCTCTTCTCTTGTATCACTTACACTACAAACACACTGTGCTTATCTCCAGAATGGATTATGAATCAAACCATTAGGCCCAGTGCACACCAAAACCGCTAGCAGATCCTCAAAACGCTAGCGGTTTTTGGAGCAGATTTCAGAGCGATTCTAGGCATGTTTAGAGACATTTTCTAAACATGCTGAGCATTTATGTGAAGCAGATTACAAATCTTGTTACAGTAAAAGCTGTTACTGAACAGCTTCTGTAGCAAAAACGCCTGGAAAACTGCTCTGATCTAGCGTTTTTTCAGAGCGGTTAGCATTTTTCCTATACTTTACATTGAGGCAGAATCGCTTCTGCAAACAGCAAATGTGCAGCAGGAGGCACGTTTGCGGTTTGCTAAAAACCTCAAACCGCTGGTGTGCATCATCCCATTGAAATACATTAGCCAAGCGTTTTCACAGACAGATGTGGTTGGCGGATCGCTGCTAAAACCGCTTGGTGTACACTGTGCCTTAAACCACCTTACCATATCAGCCCTTCAATGTCATGATATACCCACTCCAGTCCTACCCCAACAGGTGGTAACATATCTGCATATCTCATAATGTTTGTGAAAAATTATTCTGAAAGGAAGAATGTCTTGCTTGATAATCCAATCTTGCAATGTGACTGACATTGGAACTTGTAGTGTGGGTGTTGTATTTATTTGAGGTGCATACTGGCAGCATGTGCTGTATGGCATACAATGCTGATCATCCACAAGGCAAACTTAGGCAGCTGCCTAGGGTCTAGAGAGAGTTTAGGGGCCTGGTGGTTGCTAGTCCCCACCAAATCTAACTAAATGAGCCAAGTGACCATCAGTGGAGGGCAAAGTGTTATCTTGCCCAGGGCCCCGTTTCATAGTTATCCCTCTCTGATGGCTTATATCATGTGTGAAGTGTTCTATAATGTATATGATTTTTGTTTTATTTTTATGGGGGGGGCGCCACAAGATTTCTTGCCTGGAGTGACAAGAAGGCTAGAGGCGCCCCTGATGCCCATGTCTTTTGTACTTACAGTAACCAGAAGAAAGCTGTCAAGAGGTGGAGAAAGACAAGAGAACAGAATGTTTCAAAGCTCTCCTAAGATCATGGGAATTATCATGCCATGCAGTAAGGAGGACAAAAAGTCCGAAACAGGCTATCTGCATGTTGGGTTGATGTGGCTCTGTGAAATGTAAAGCTATAGGCTTGCTATACACCAGCGGTTCTGAATGTAAGCCTGGCTTCAGCGGCATAAAGAGATAATTTGCATATTCAGTAGTGGTGCATTGTGGGTAACCACAGATGTTCACTTAGGGCTGGTGCACACCGAGCGGCTTTTTCAGCGTTTCTGCAGCCGCTTGCGGCTGCGGATACGCTTGGTCAATGTATCTCAATGGGGGTGTTCACACCAGAGCGGGAGGCGTTTTGCTGAAACGCATACTCCCGGGGTGAGGCATTTTTGGGATCGTGGATCCGTTTCTGCCTCAATGGTAAGTATAGGAAAAACGCAAACCGCTCTGAAAACGGCAGTTCAGATCGGTTTTGCAGGCGTTTTTGTTACAGAAGCTGTTCAGTAACAGCTTTACTGTAACAATATATGAAATGTACTATACTGAAATCCGCTGCAGCAATCCGCAAAACGCTAGCAAAATGCCATAGAAAAATAACAAAAAGCGTTTAAAAATCTGCTAGCATTTTGCGGATCTCCTAGCGGGTTTTGGTGTGCACCAGGCCTTAAAGCTTTTTAGTAGCTTTTCAGTCTCTTTAGTCCCCTATACTTGTCCAGTGGTTTTGGGTCACCTCAAGCTGCTTGGTTACTCTGTTCTCCTGAGATCATGCAATTGTGATTTTGGAACATTAAAATTAAGTCTTAGATTTTTTTTTTAATCTAAATTATACTCTATGTGCCTTATGCAGTGGGGTAAAGAAGCAGAAGTAGAAATATCTGACTAACTGATATCCATGTAGTTGATCTGGTTGATTTAGGGCGTGCCCACATCAGGAAATACATTTTTTGCAAGATCCTCCTGGCCTTGATCATTGTTCTCTGGAAAGAGAATGTTAGAATTCTTCTCTTAACCTGCCTGGCGTTCTATTAAGATCGCCAGGCAGGCTGCGGGAGGGGTTTTTTTTAATAAAAAAAAAAACTATTTCATGCAGCCAACTGACAGTTGGCTGCATGAAAGCCCACTAGAGGGCGCTCCGGAGGCGTTCTTCCGCTCGCCTCCGGCGCCCAGAATAAACAAGGAAGGCCGCAATGAGCAGCCTTCCTTGTTTTGCTTACATCGTCGCCATAGCGACGAGCGGAGTGACGTCATCGACGTCAGCCGACGTCCTGACGTCAGCCGCCTCCGATCCAGCCCTTAGCGCTGGCCGGAACTTTTTGTTCCGGCTACGCTGGGCTCAGGCGGCTGGGGGGACCCTCTTTCGCCGCTGCTCGCGGCGGATCGCCGCAGAGTGGCGGCGATCAGGCAGCACACGCGGCTGGCAAAGTGCCGGCTGCGTGTGCTGCTTTTTATTTGAGCCAAATCGGCCCAGCAGGGCCTGAGCGGCAGGCTCCGGCGGTACTGGACGAGCTGAGCTCGTCCAGACCGCCCAGCAGGTTAAGGTGGCCATACACTGATCGATTTGCCATCAGATTCGACCAAAAGATAGATCCCTCTCTGATCGAATCTGATCAGAGAGGGATCGTATGGCCACCTTACTGCAAACAGATTGTGAATCTATTTCAGCCTGAAACCGATCACAGTCTGCAGAGCTGCCGCTGCTGCCGCTGCCCCCCCCCCCCCCCCTGCATATATTACCTGTTCCGGCCGGCGCGAGTCCCCTGGTCCACCGCTGTCTTCTCTCCGCCTGGTCCCGGCATCTTCTCCGCATCGGCTCCCGGCTGACATCTTCTCCCATCACCTTCCGCATCACACATCCGGCATCCACGTATAACTTTCTGTCACTCCAGTGACAGCGGAAGTACAAATAGAGCGCCCTCTATTTGTACTTCCGCTGTCACTGCAGTGACACCGGAAGTTATGCCGGATGCTGTGATGCGGAAAAGATGCCAGCCAGGAGCCGGGAGGTGACAGCGGGGACTTGCGCCGGCGGAGCAGGTAATGTATTTCCGCTGTATTGCGTCGGTCGTCGGGCATTTGAATGCTGCTATCGACGCACTCCCGACTCGCTGGCGACCGAGAAAAATCTTCCGCACGGATGGATCGACGGGAATGATGGATTTCAGACGGAAATCCATTGTTCTGTTAGCGGTGTGCGTGGCGATTTCACGGCCGTTTCGATCACTGTGATCGAAACGGCCGTATTTCGGGCGGAAAATCGTTAGGTGTATGGGCCCCTTTAGCCACAGCAAATCAACTTTTTTATCATTAGCTTCTGGTTCTCCTTTTTAGCATTTTATAAGGGTAATGAACTAGCATTTTATGCCTTTTTTTGTCACAGTATCTTTGTCACAAGAAATTTGTCTGGCATGGTACATACTGAGGGAGACAGAGAGAGGCATAAGGCAGCCTGAACATGAGGAAAATATGCTCCAAGATTTATATACAGCTGTTTATGCTTGTTTTTTTATAAAAGAATGCGCTGTTACACAATGGCCTCAATTCACTAAGCTTTATCAAACACTTTATCGAACGTTTGATAATTTACCTCATGGGTAAAATCTAATTTTGAATTCACAAAGGTGTTATAGATTTATTGAACATTTTATCGATAAAACCTTCGATACATCTATAACACCTTAGTGAATTCAAAATTAGATTTTACCCATGAGGTAAATTATCAAACGTTTGATAAAGTGTTTGATAAAGCTTAGTGAATTGAGGCCAATGTGTTTGTACATGTTTTAAAGAAATGTGTCTTCTTAAAACAGAAGGTATTTGCAGTTATTCAGGTTGGAGTGAGCATATGAGGTCTCCCACAATGCATCACTGCTGAATATGCAACGTGTCCCTTTGTTGTCCCTGAAAGCTGAACACACCTTCAGAACCGCTGGAATGCAATGATGTGTCAGTTTGGTAATTTTACAGAGCAACACTAATCCAACATGCCTACAGACTGTTTCAGACTGGTTGGTCCTCATCAGTGCATGATATGGATTAATGTAGCTCTATGGGGTAGGACTTGAAGCACCCAGAGTTACAGACTACCCAGCAAGCTAATGCTGAACCAGAACTCCTAGGAGTGTGTAAGGCGCTAAAAAGGACCAACAAGCCCTCTTGCTAAATGCACCATGCAAAACAGAAATTTGCCTTCTTAAAACAGAAGGTATTTGTAATTATTTAGGTTGGAGTGGGCATATGAGATCTCCCACATTGCATCACTGCTGAATATGCAAATTACCCGACCCCTCCTCACAGTGTAGCCCAGTGGCGTAGCTAAGGAGCTTTGAGCCCCGGTGCAAGTTTCACATGGGGCCCCCCAAGCCAACCTGCCAACGACAACCACAGTGTCACAGGTGCAAGAAGGGGATGGGGGACAGCTTGTTAATGATTACTACTATTCAAAGTATCTATGGAAGTGATTATTACCAGCACAGGACCAATAGAGAGCTAATATTGTGCTTGAGGGAGGGCCCCTCGGGGCCCCTCTGGCCCAAGGGCCCAGAGGTGGTCTCTACCTCTGCATCCCCTATTGCTATGCCATTGGTGTAGCCTAAATAACCCCTGCCACCATCTAATGCCGCTAATCGTGGCTTTTATCAATGCTGCCTATGGCACCCTGCACACCCTTTTCTCCTGCTTCTGATGAGAGCATATAGCTTTCTATGTATTTCTGTTTTAGTATGCAAATATAGGAAGATAAAGGGGAGAGAGAGAGAGAGAGAGAGAGAGAGAGAGAGAGAGAGAGAGAGAGAGAGAGAGAGAGAGAGAGAGAGAGATGAGGGAACAAAGTTGGAACAAAAAGCTCTCTGAGTGGGGAGACTCAGGGCAGCCATCAGGGCCGGACAACTGACAGTGCAGTGAGGGGCCCAGGGTTTCTGGGGGCCCTGGTCCCCCCAAACAGTGGCGTAGCTAAGGAGCTGTGGGCCCCGATGCAAGTTTTACATGGGGCCCCCCAAGCACTCTATACATAACAATTTATATGGCGCACCAAAATCTGCCAATGGCAACTACAGTGTCAGAGGAGCAAGCAGGGGATGGGGAACAGTTTGTTAATGATTACCACTATTCAAAGTATCTACAGAAGTCATTATTATGAGCATAGGACCAATAGAGAGCTAATTCTGTAGTTAAGGGAGGGCCCTTCGGGGCCCCTCTGGCCCAAGGGCCCCGATGCGCTCATTCCCTGTGCACCCCCTATTGCTACGCCCCTGCCCCCAAAGCATTGGAAGGGCCGCATGTGCTGGCTGCAGGCCTGTGGCTCACTAACCAGCACACCACGTTCCAGCACTGAGAGAAGAGTGACAACAGCACTTGAACATGGGGAACAGATGAGTGAGCCCGCTACAGCGGATTTTCTATACTGGGGCACCAGTGCCACCTATATCTGGCTACAGGCTACCTATACTGGGCCACCACCTATACCTGGGTACCCATACTGGGGCAACACCTGTACCTGGCTACCTATACTGGGGCACCACCTATACCTGGCTACCTATGCTGGGGCACCACCTATACTTGGCAAACTATACTGAGGGCACCACTTGTACCTGGCTACATATACTGGGGCACCACCTATACTTGGCTACTTATACTGGGGCGCCTATAGCTTGCTACCTATCCTGGGGGCACCTGTACCTGGCTAACCTATACTGGTGCACCACCCATACCAGGCTACCTATACTGGGGGCAACTATACCAGGGCACCACCTATAGTTGAATACCTATACTGGGGGCACCTGTATCTTGCTGGCCTATACTGGGGCACCAGCTATACCAGGCTACCTATACTGGGGGCCAGTGGTGCTCGGATACGGGGGTGGGGTGGATAGTGGGCAGGCACAGCAACCAGTGGGTGGGCCCATGGAGGGGGGGGACCAGACCTGATGATGTGTGAGGGGTCCCAAAATTTCTGATGGCGGCCCTATAGAACACTGAAATAATTTCAAACCACTGCAATGTTTTTACGAACACTGTAAAAAACATTGCAATGGTGGAGAAAAGTTGCATTGTGCGTTATGCTGGGAACACACGTTTCACTTTCCCGCTCGATAGATGCGTTCGATTGATACATTTTGTCATGTCTGATATTCCTCTCGATTGTTTTACTGCTCGATTCCTCATCGAAGTGAATGGAAAAAAATAAGAAAAACGACCAGAAGATAAGAGAATTGAGTGGAAAAAAAAATATTGAGCGGAGAACCGAACAGGAAAACCATATTGTATGTTCCCAGCATTACACACACACAATGTGATGCATACAGTGACCAGTGTGATGCCTGCAGTGCATGTAGTTAAAAAGGATTAAGATAAAATGGGGCCCTGAGCAAGATAGCAGTTTTTTTCCAATCATCTTAGCCACTAAAGAACTGTATAATATAGGAGCTGGTATAAAACACAAATATCTAAGATAGTTTTGCATCATACCTGTTTACACCATTTTCTTAAAAAAAAAAAAAAAAAAAAAAACACATTTTTTTTAATTGCACTTTTACAGACTTGCTAGAAGTGAGTCACAATTAAAGGACATCCAAGGCAAAAATAAAATAATGAAATAAATTATTGTATCTATCTTTCTTCTCCTAAAAATGACGTTTTAAGATATTCCACAGTTTTATTTTATGTTAAAATCTACTTTTTAGTTTTAACAGTTTTTTTTTTTTTTTTTTTTTGCTCAATGACACATTTTTTTTGCTCAATGACACATGAGCTAAAATCTATGAACTATTGATCCATTTTATCTCTTTCCTGCTCTCAGAAGCCATGTTCTGCTAGGAAAGTGTTTTATAGGAATTTCTTATCTGTGAGGATCAATTTTTTCACAAGCTTTTAGGCCTCTTTCACAGTAGGACGTTGCGTTTTGATGCAACGTTAAAGTCGCAATGCAAATTATGACCGAATGCCCCAAAAAAGTTGCAACGCAACTTAATGCCCCGTTACGGTCACATACAGTAGAGCATGCAGGCAATTAAAAGTATGTTTCCAAGTCATTACTGAGCATGTGCAAACAGTCCAACACAGCTAATAACGTGTATAACGCACTGTATCCAGTACTTTCATTTAATGTGCAGCGTTAGTCACCAACGCAACTGTGTAAGGGGGATTGATTTTTCATTGCAGTGAGTTATTCTGCGTTAAATGTTGTTTTAACGTGCGACTTTAACGTCGCACTGTGAAAGAGCCCTTAGATCCTAAAAGCAGGAAAAAATCATACCGCTAGATAGATCTCTGGCAGCCCTGCACTTCGCTCATTTCCCCTGGATCCAATACTGCAATTCTCCTTCCACCAGGTGGCGCTCTACCCCTATAGTGAGATTGCCATCTGTTGCCATGTGACAGATGGTGATCTCACCAGAGGGATTGAGTGCCTCCGAGGACCGGAAGAAGAATGGTTGCCAGCACCTCTGGATCTCGGTGGAGGTGAGTTGCAAACGCCTGCTGCACACAGGCTCTGCATAAACCTCCTGGTGGATACTCTAAGTGAGGCTCAGGGTTACCGCTCTGAGCTGCGGATTTACGTCCCGAGCCTGAATCAGGAATAGCACTAAGGAGATTAACCCCTTCAGGACCGTAGGCTTACACCCCCCCTAGTGACTAGGCTATTTTTAACAATTTAGGCCACTGCAGCTTTAACGGTTCACAGCAGGCCCGTACAACTCAGCACACAAGTGATTTCCCCCCCCCCCCTCTTTTCTGCCCACCAACAGAGATTTCTGTTGGTGGGCTCTGATCCCTGCTGGGATGTTTATTTTTTTTCTTTATTTATTTGGGGGGGTTTTTCTTAACAATTTTTTATTTTTTTTAGCCCCTCCCTTCTACCCGCCAGCCAATCCCAGTGATCGGCTCTAATAGACATCAGCCTATGAGAGATGATTGCTGTCTGTGCCTCCCAAGGGGACAGCCAAGTGTCACGGCTGTCCCCAGTACAGCGCTGCCTTAGGCCTCTTGCACACTACATGCGATTCCAAGTTTTTATCTGATCTGATTTTGAATTCCAATTAAAAAACATACTGCATGCTACTAAGATTTTTAATAGGAATCTCAAATTGGACGTATAAAAAAATCAGATTCGCATGTAGTGTGCAAGAGGCCATAGATCACAGTGCTGTACATTGTAAATAGACGGCGGTTTTGCCTAAGGCCCCGTTCACACTGCACGCGTTTGTGTCCGTTTTTAAGGTACGCGTTTTGTGTGCGTTTTGCGAGGGCCAGAAAAATCAATGCAAAGGTATGGCCCTCGTTCACATATACGCGTGGCAAACGTATGCGTGGCAGAAACGCATAGTTGGATGCATTTCTGTGCGTCGCGCACAGAAACGCATTATAATGAAAGTCAATGGGCGCGCACTAAAAATGCATGGCATGCGTTTTTGTATGCGTATTCGGAGGTGCGTTTCTCGTCGGAAGTGTAGCTGACTCCAGGTATGATCAAAAACGCATAAGGAAAAAACGCATACAAACGCATTACAAAAACGCGTACAAACGCATGCGTTTTTCCAGTGCGTTTACTACATGCGTTCTGCACGTTTTCCACACGCACATAATATGAACAGGGCCTAACAGTCTCCTAGCAGCGATCGCCGCTGGGAGATTCAGAGATGCGCGCACAGAGATGCAATCTCCTGCAAAACCCTGCCCCAGGGCGTACAAGAGATAACGGCACTGGAGACTTGGGCGCAGGATTCAGCCAGTATAAGGCTGATCCTGCTGCCGCACAAGTCCTGGCCGTATTAAATACTATTCCCCCTCCAGGCCGCCATGGATAGTGGGGAATGAAATAATTCGGCTTACAGTTTGCCAATTGCTGGATGCCAAATTATTATGCTTTAAAAATAACTTCAGCTCCGTCTTCTGACGGCGCTGAAGTTACTCCCTGTGCCTGCTATAGCCGTAATTCCTATTACGGCCTATGGTGGCGCCGGCTGCGCCCAAATCTCCTGCGCTGGTTTCAGTGTGTTCTGCCCCAGGCCAGGACTTCACACCAATTGGCATGGAGCAGTTGGCAACAAGTTAATGTCCTGTCCCCACTCTGAGGGCTTTTTGTTCCACCCTTGTTCCCTCATTTACTCTCTCTATCTCTCTCATGCGCCTTCTGTCTCATTCCCCTCTGCCCTGCATCTCTTTATCTGCTGTCTCTCCTTCACTTGCTGCCCCCCTGTGTTATCCTTCTCTAACCAGCAATACTCATTTCAAAATATTCTCCATTTTCTACTGTTTGTTTCCAAATTATACCCAGCATGGACATTCTGTTTGAACAGAACAGAATATGACTTTGTTTAAAATGTACTTTATGAGGCAGTGCAGGAATTATCAATGAATGTGTGTTTTAAATGTAATTAACTCCAGGAAACCAGAACAGTTCAGAAATTAAGTAAAATGTAGGTATAAAAAAAACAAGTAGATCTGCGTGTCCCTGATGACCTGCAGCCATCTGCTAACCTCGTGGCTAGGAAGAGGAAGCAAGATATTTGTCCTTTACATACAATTACCTTAGCAGTGCTGGATCCCAAGAGGGACTGTTTACTCTCATACTGAGAGCACACTACACCAAAATAGCATTTAAAGAGAAACTCCAACCAAGAATTGAACTTTTTCCCAGTCAGTAGCTGATACCCCATTTTACATGAGAAAGACAATGATTTTCACAAACAGACCATCAGGGGGCGCTGTGTGACTGATTTTGTGCTGAAACCCCTCCCACAAGAGGCTCTGAATACCGCGGTACTGCTGGCAAACTGCCACAATTTAACAATGTTCAGAGACAGGAAATAGCTGTTATTAGCTATCTGTAACAGACAGAGCAGCTAGAAACAGCTAAATAACCTGCCCACAGTAACAATGTCACCATGTAATAAATGTCAGAATGTGAATCTGGGAGAGGAAAGATTTTACAATGAGCAAACACTGACTAAATCATTTATACATAATTATGGTAAAAAATGAAGCACTTTTTTTACTACATTATTTTCACTGGAGTTCCTCTTTAACTGATAAACGCAGTTGTGCTGTGGATGATATAAATAAATTTCAGGTGCAGTTCTTACTGCCTCTTCTGTGGCCTTTGTCAAACCGTCAGGTTCATTTCACAATGCAAAGAACAATATCTAAAGTGGATTAACCCATAGCAACATAGTTTTTTGGGTTGAAACAAGACATACTTCCTTCGAGTTCAACCAGAAAATAAGGAGCAACCCTAGCCTGCACCCTCATGTATCCCTGTTGATCCAGAAGAAGGTGGAAAACCTTTATACAAGGCTTAGTCCTAAAAGGGCAAAAGGAACGGGAAGGCAGGAAGGCTCTATAGGATCCAGAGCCATAGGTATCTGTTTTTGTTGTTTTTTTTTTCATTACAGGTTTACTTTAAAGTGGGATAAAACTGTTTTTTTCAACTTTTGATTACCCATACAGTTATTATATTTGCTTTTGTGCACAAGTTATATTGCCTCTTTACAAATTACACATTTCCAAAGTACAGTTTATCTGCTCTGAAAGCTGCCATGCATTTTATTGCATAGATGCTGTATTTATTCATTAAAATCTATCTATCACTCCTCAGCTCTTTATGCTTAGTTCTCAGCTCAGTTTTGTCAGTTTGCTAATGTTTACTACTTGTATCTGCCAAAGGAATGTAAACAAAATATAATGTAATCACCTCTTCGGATGCTTCCAGAAGCTTTCCACTGAAGCAAGGAGTTTTCCACTGAAGAACAAAGTGCTGTGTTTAACTGTTTGCATGCTGTTCTGCTACAATTTTTTGGAGGGTAGTAGATTTTATGCTGTAAATAATGTTTAAGAACAAAAAAAAATGTTGCGTTGCATACCACTATAAATGTGTGTTTCAAGGTTTCCAGGTTGGACACATGACCGACAAGCTGTCCTTCTATAAAATATAGCATAAACCTATTCCTTCCTCAAACAAGATGCTACTACAATGCTTGGGCATGCCTTGGTCATATCCTGTCTCAACTACTGCAACATCCTCCTCTGTGACCTACCTACTAAGAGACTGACTTGTTTCCATTCCGTTCTAAACTCTGCTGTTTGCCTTATTCCTCTCTCCTCCCACTCCTCAGATGCTACTCATCTTCGCCAATCCCTACACTAGCTTTCCATCAACAGAAACCCAGCAAATCCAGATTAGACCAATAGCTTGCAATTCCAAATCTTTCCAGAACATTTTACCTCCATATGTTTTGTCCGTAATGTCCAGTCTTCATTATACATGTGAAAATCTTGTGTTACCCTTTCACACCCTTGTATCAAGATTTTTCATGGATTTTACCCATCTGTAATGCTTGACGTCTCTAAATATTTAGAGTCCTTTCTCACTAAGTGAATTGCTTCACAGTGGACAATACCATTGCATCGCAGGAAATAATATTAATATAGGGCTTTCACATCTTGTGAAATGTAACAGGGTAATGTGTTTACAGTGGGAGTGAGGCCTAATTTAATTGTACTGTATGCCTCACGGTATTGTTGTACCACAACGCTACTTCGCGGGGCGACTTTATAGCTCAGTTGCATTGCAATTTGATCACAATACAACTTAAACAGTGTGAAAGGACCCTTAAGCATACCCTTAAAGCAGACAAGAGCCGGTGCAAAGCTGTGAAAAAAAAATGCTACCTGATCCAGGTGGTGCAGCCCGGGGTATCTGGATCAGGTAGCCTCAATTACTGCTGCTCTCCGCCGTTTCTGTAGTTCCCCTGGGATCACGACACTGCAAGCTCTGCTCTGTGTGACTCATCACAGAGAAGAATGCAGGGAGGCAGAGGAGAGGCGGGGAATAGGCAGAGGAGACGCAGAGCTGGGTTATTCAGAGAAGGGAAGAGGTGTTCCTAACGCAAGAGGTGGTGTTTTTGCAGGAGTGCCTCTCCTGCAAGGGAAGCCTCTTCCCAAGTTAGATACTGACAATCTTCTTGTCTGGGTTTTATGGGGGTGACAGTGTGACACACAGGAGGCCAGAGAGCAGTGCAGACGGGACACATAGGAATGACATAGAGCAGGGAACATGCCTTTGTTTTCCATCTGTCTGTCTGTCTGTTCCTTTTGAAACAATACCGATTTCCTGGCAGTACTGCTGATCCCTTTGGTTGCAGCAGTGGCTGAATCACACACCTGAAACAAGCATGCAGCTAATCCAGTCTGACTTCAGTCAGAGCACCTGATGTGTATGCTTGTTGAGGGGCTGTGGCAATAAGTATTAGAGACACAGAATCAGCAGGAGAGTCAGGCAACTGGTATTATTTTAAAAGGAAAAATCCATATCCTTTTCAGTTTAGGTTCCCCTTAAAAGCTAACCCGAGGTGTACTTTTGTTTAAAAAAAAAAAACAAAAACTAAAAACATGCTACCAACTCCAGGGGGCTAACCTGATCAGGTAGCATCAATTACCACCGCTCCCACGGTCCGCAATCACAGATCTACCAAAAAATAAATTAAAAACATGGACGCGACCCCTAGGGTCACAATGTTGCAGCTCTGTGTGTCTCAACACAGAGGACAGAGCAGGAAGGCGGGGGAGCAGCATGGGAGAGGCAGAGCTGCCCAATAAGAGCAAGGGAGATGGGCGTTCCAAACGTCAGAGTGGGCGTTTTGCAGGAGTGCCTCTTCTGTAAGGGATGCCCCTTCCCCCTGCTAGCTGCCGACAAGCTCCTCGTCACCAGTTTTGAGGGTGATAGCAGGGCGCTGGGGGGCTGAGAGAGGTGTGCAGGGGGGGGGGGGGAGACACAGAGGCATGTCATGCAAGTGTACAAGTAACACAAAATTACTGTGCAGGCTGAATATAATTTTTTAAAATTAACCAATGTAAAATGTTGCTCACATGTAACTGGGGTTAGAAGTCAATGCTTGGAATAATCCAATGATAAGCATACAATAAAAACATACAATCGTACATTTTTCCATCATGAGTTACAATCCTTGTAATCATGTAATGTTGTGAGTTAATTTTTACGCACAGTAGCTGCACATTTTTTTGTTAGTGAACTAACGCTAATATTTCAAACTATGTTCTTTGATTCTAAGCGCAATATCCAGCCTCTCCATCGTGATCCTAACACAGCCTGGCAGGACAGGAGTTGTCCATATGGCTTCCAGCCACTGCCTGGGCTAGCTGTTCTAAATTCCAGAGTACATATTCCAAGCTAGAAAATTAAGGACAATTTGTGCTTATATTCAGTTACAGAAATTACCGGTAACAGCTGGCCGCGACCTATAATAAGTAAACGCAGAACGCATATACGTTAAAGGACAACCGAGGTGACGTGACTTGATAAGACAGACATGTGTATGTACAGTGCAAAGCAAACAAATAACTATGCTGTGTTCCTTTTTTCTTCCTCTACCTGAAAGTGTTAGGCCCCGTTTACACTTAATCAGTTGGTATGCGGTTTTTTTTTTGTTCTCCATAGCAGTGCATTGTGAAAAAAAATTCAGTTAACCACTTAAGGACTGCAGTCATAAAACCCCTTAAGGACCAGAGCCTTTTTTTCCATTCAGACCACTGCAGCTTTAACGGTTTATTGCTCGGTCATACAACCTACCACCTAAATGAATTGTACCTCATTTTCTTGTCACTAATACAGCTTTCTTTTGGTGCTATTTGATTGCTGCTGTGATTTTTAGTTTTTATTATATTCATCAAAAAAGACATGAATTTTGTCAAAAAAATGATTTTTTTAACTTTCTGTGATGAAATTTGTCAAATAAAGTAAAATTTCTATATACACTTTTGTCCAAATTTATTGTGCTACATGTCTTTGATAAAAAAAACAAAAACATTCAGTGTATATTTATTGGTTTGGGTAAAAGTTATAGCGTTTACAAACTATGGTGCAAAAAGTGAATTTTAACATTTTTAAGCATCTCCGACTTTTCTGACCCCCTGTCATGTTCCATGAGGTGCTAAAATTCCAGGATAGTATAAATACCCCCCAAATGACCCCATTTTGGAAAGAAGACATCCCAAAGTATTCACTGAGAGGCATGGTGAGTTCATAGAAGATTTTATTTTTTGTCACAAGTTAGCGGGAAATGACACTTTGAGACAAAAAAAAAAAGTTACCATTTTTGCTAACTTGTGACAAAAAAATTGAAATCTGCCACGGACTCGCCATGCCCCTCTGTGAATACCTTGAAGTGTTTACTTTCCAAAATGGGGTCATTTGTGGGGTGTGTTTACTGTCCTGGCATTTTGGGGGGTGCTAAATTGTAAGCACTCCTGTAAAGCCTAAAGGTGCTCATTGGACTTTGGGCCCCTTAGCGCAGTTAGGCTGCAAAAAAGTGCCACACATGTGGTATTGTCGTACTCAGTAGAAGTAGTATAATGTGTTTTGGGGTGTATTTTTACACATACCCATGCTGGGTGGGAGAAATATCTCTGTAAATGACAATGTTTTGATTTTTTTTTAAACACAATTGTCCATTTACAGAGAGATTTCTCCCACCCAGCATGGGTATGTGTAAAAATACACCCCAAAACACATTATACTACTTGTGCTGAGTACAGCGATACCACATGTGTGGCACTTTTTTGCACCCTAACTGCGCTAAGGGGCCCAAAGTCCAGTGAGTACCTTTAGGATTTCACAGGTCGTTTTGAGACATTTGGTTTCAAGACTACGCCTCACGGTTTAGGGCCCCTAAAATGCCAGGACAGTTTAGGAACCCTACAAGTGACCCCATTTTAGAAAGACAACACCACAAGGTATTCTGTTAGGAGTATGGTGAGTTCATAGAAGATTTTTTTTTTGGCACAAGTTAGCGGAAATTGACACTTTGTGGAAAAAAAAAACAATAAAAATCAATTTCCGCTAACTTGTGACAAAAAATAAAATCTTCTATGAACTCACCATACCCCTAACAGAATACCTTGGGGTGTCTTCTTTCTAAAATAGGGTCACTTGAGGGGTTCCTATACTGCCTTGGCATTTTAGGGGCCCTAAACCGTGAGGAGTAGTCTTGAAACCAAATTTCTCAAAATGACCTGTGAAATCCTAAAGGTACTCATTGGACTTTGGGCCCCTTAGTGCAGTTAGGGTGCAAAAAAGTGCCACACATGGGGTACTGTCGTATTTAGGAGAAGTAGTATAATGTGTTTTGTGGTGTATTTTTACATATACCCATGCTGGGTGGGAGAAATATCTCTGTAAATGACAATTTTTTTTATTTTTTTACATACAATTGTCTATTTACAGAGATATTTCTCCCACCCAGCATGGGTATGTGTAAAAATACACCCCAAAACACATTATACTACTTCTCCTGAGTATGGCGATACCACATGTGTGGCACTTTTTTGCACCCTAACTGCGCTAAGGGGCCCAACATCCTATGAGTACCTTTAGGATTTCACAGGTCATTTTGAAGCATTTGGTTTCTAGACTACTCCTCACGGTTTAGGGCCCCTAAAATGCCAGGGCAGTATAGAAACCCCACAAGTGACCCCATTTTAGAAAGAATACACCCCAAGGTATTCCATTAGTAGTATGGTGAGTTTATAGAAGATTTTATTTTTGTCACAAGTTAGCGGAAATTGATTATTTTTTTTTGACAAAGTGTCATTTAACTTGTGACAAAAAAATAAAAACTTCTATGAACTCACCATACTACTAACGGAATACCTTGGGGTGTCTTCTTTCTAAAATGGGGTCACTTGTGGGGTTCCTACACTGCCCTGGCATTTGACAGGTGATTGACAGGTGATCAGTGGGTTATTACAGGGAAGAACAGATGTAAATAATGCACTGGCGAATTGATAAGGGGGGGGTCTGAGGGCAATCTGAGCGTGTGGGCGGGAGATTGGGTGCCCGCAAGGGGCAGATTAGGGTCTGATCTGATGGGTAACCGTGACAGGTAGTGATAGGGGGTGATTGATGGGTAATTAGTGGGTGTTTAGAGGAGAGAACAGATGTAAACAATGCACTTTGGAGGTGATTTGATGGCCGGTTTGCGGGCGATCTGATGGTGTGGGTGGGTGATCAGATTGCCTGCAAGGGGCAGGTTAGGGGCTGATTGATGGGTGGCAGTGACGGGGGTGATTGATGGGTGATCAGTGGGTTATTACAGGGAAGAACAGATGTAAATAATGCACTGGCGAATTGATAAGGGGGGGTCTGAGAGCAATCTGAGCGTCTGACGGCAATCAGATTGCCCGCAAGGGGCAGGTTAGGGGCTGATTGATGGGTGGCAGTGACAGGGGGTGATTGATGGGTGATTGACAGGTGATCAGTGGGTTATTACAGGGAAGAACAGATGTAAATAATGCACTGGCGAATTGATAAGGGGGGGGGGGGTCTGAGGGCAATCTGAGCGTGTGGGCGGGTGATTGGGTGCCCGCAAGGGGCAGATTAGGGTCTGATCTGATGGGTAACAGTGACAGGTGGTGATAGGGGGTGATTGATGGGTAATTAGTGGGTGTTTAGAGGAGAGAACAGATGTAAACAATGCACTTGGGAGGTGATATGACGTCGGATCTGCCGGCAATCAGATGGTGTGGGTGGGTGATCAGATTGCCTGCAAGGGGCAGGTTAGGGGCTGATTGATGGGTGGCAGTGACAGGGGGTGATTGATGGGTAATTGATGGGTTAGTGACAGGTGATTGACAGGTGATCAGTGGGTTATTACAGGAAAGAACAGATGTAAATAATTCACTGGCGAATTGATAAGGGGGGTCTGAGGGCAATCTGAGCGTGTGGGCGGGAGATTGGGTGCCCGCAAGGGGCAGATTAGGGTCTGATCTGATGGGTAACAGTGACAGGTGGTGATAGGGGGTGATTGATGGGTAATTAGTGGGTGTTTAGAGGAGAGAACAGATGTAAACAATGCACTTGGGAGGTGATCTGACGGCGGGTTTGTGGGCGATCTGATGGTGTAGGTGGGTGATTAGATTGCCTGCAAGGGGCAGGTTAGGGGCTGATTGATGGGTGGCAGTGACAGGGGGTGACAGGGGGTGATTGATGGGTGATTGACAGGTGATCAGTGGGTTATTACAGGAAAGAACAGATGTAAATAATTCACTGGCGAATTGATAAGGGGGGTCTGAGGGCAATCTGAGCGTGTGGGCGGGAGATTGGGTGCCCGCAAGGGGCAGATTAGGGTCTGATCTGATGGGTAACAGTGACAGGTGGTGATAGGGGGTGATTGATGGGTAATTAGTGGGTGTTTAGAGGAGAGAACAGATGTAAACAATGCACTTGGGAGGTGATCTGACGGCGGGTTTGTGGGCGATCTGATGGTGTAGGTGGGTGATTAGATTGCCTGCAAGGGGCAGGTTAGGGGCTGATTGATGGGTGGCAGTGACAGGGGGTGACAGGGGGTGATTGATGGGTGATTGACAGGTGATCAGTGGGTTATTACAGGGAAGAACAGATGTAAATAATGCACTGGCGAATTGATAAGGGGGGGGGGGGTCTGAGGGCAATTTGAGCGTCTGAGGGCAATCTGAGCGTGTGGGCGGGAGATTGGGTGCCCGCAAGGGGCAGATTAGGGTCTGATCTGATGGGTAACAGTGACAGGTGGTGACAGGGGGTGATTGATGGGTAATTAGTGGGTGTTTAGAGGAGAGAACAGATGTAAACAATGCACTTGGAAGGTGATCTGACGGCAGGTTTGCGGGCGATCTGATGGTGTGGGTGGGTGATCAGATTGCCCGCAAGGGTCAGGTTACGGGCTGATTGATGGGTGGCAGTGATAGGGGGTGATTGATGGGTGATTGACAGGTGATTGACAGGTGATCAGTGGGTTATTACAGGGGGGATATATGCATACAGTACACAGGGGGGGGGGTCTGGGGAGAATCTGAGGAGTGGGGGTGATCAGGAGCCCCCAGGGGGCAGTTAGGACCTAAAATAAAAAAATAGAGTTGACAGATAGTGACAGGGAGTGATTGATTGGTGATTAGGGGAGTGATTGGGTGCAAACAGTGGTCTGGGGGGTGGGCAGGGGGGGGGGGGGGTATGAGGGGTGCTGTGGGCAATCAGAGGGAAGGGGGGGCAGTATCAGTGGGTTTAGTGCAAACTAGGGTGGCTGCAGCCTGCCCTGGTGGTCCCTCGGACACAGGGACAACCAGGGCAGGAGGCAGCCTGTATAATACACTTTGTATACATTACAAAGTGTATTATACACTTTGTATGCAGCGATCGTGGGGTCAACAACCCGCCGGCGCTTCCGAACGTCCGGCGGGTTGTCGTCACGGGTGGGCGGAGCCTATTGCCGGCGGATGCGCGCGCATCACTGCGCGCGATCCCCAGCCCGGAGAAGACCCAGGACCCAATGCCAAAGTGCGTTACGTGGTCCTGGGCATGCCACTTTGCCGCCGTCAATATACAGTGGGCGGTCGGCAAGTGGTTAAAATGCTATAAAAAGGAACTCCAGTGAAAATAATGTAATAAAAAAGTACTTCATTTCTACAATAATTATGTATAAATAATTTAGTCAGTGTTTGCTAGAGTTGGGCCGAACCTCCGATTTTAGGTTCGCGAACTTCCGCGGAAGGTTCGGTTCGCGTTAAAGTTCGCGAACCGCAATAGACTTCAATGGGGATGCGAACTTTGAAAAAAAAAAATAATTATGCTGGCCACAAAAGTGATGGAAAAGATGTTTCAAGGGGTCTAACACCTGGAGGGGGGCATGGCGGAGTGGGATACATGCCAAAAGTCCCCGGGAAAAATCTGGATTTGACGCAAAGCAGCGTTTTAAGGGCAGAAATCACATTGAATGCTAAATGACAGGCCTACAGTGCTTTCAAACATCTTGCATGTGTATACATCAATCAGGTAGTGTAATTAAGGTACTGCTTCAAACTGACACACCAAACTCACCGTGTAACGCACCGCAAACAGCTGTTTGTGTAGTGACGGCCGTGCTGGACTGGTGCGCACCATGGCGAGAGTGCAGGTTTTGGTGGCTTTACAGCCCATATGGTCGCCTGGCTGATGTAGCTGAATGACAGAACAGTGACTGTCCAGCTGATCAAATTTGGTCTGACCACAATGAGGCAACGACCTTATTATCGTGGGTGTGCCCCCCGAGACACTCATCTAGGCGCCGGTCATTGCTTCATTGTGATACGCAAGCCCCTTCACCACGGCAAGGTAATGATCACGAAGGGGAACGGGCGCATGTACATGCCTTTTCTTTTGTTGTTGCAGCTGCCCGCAGTGCAGCCAGAAAAATTAGGCAGTCATGTACACGCACCCGAAAAATTATTACAGCGGCCGCTGCTAGCAGCGGCCTAAAAAATTCAGCAATCCGCCTGGAGTCCCGGACCCTGTTGGTGGTGGCGGAGAAGGTAGTCAAGCGGCCTGCAGGCAGACATGCTGTGTGGAGGGACTGGGAGCGACTTAGTCTTCTTGGGGCAGGCCAGGCAGCCAGTCACACGGCGTGCAGGCAGAGATGCTGTGTGTGCGGGGACTGACTTAGTCTTGGGGCGGGCAGCAGCCCTCCGGGATCCATGCCTCATTCATTTTGATAAAGGTGAGGTACTTAACACTTTTGTGACTTAGGCGACTTCTCTTCTCTGTGACAATGCCTCCAGCTGCGCTGAAGGTCCTTTCTGACAGGACGCTTGCGGCAGGGCAAGAGAGAAGTTGGATGGCAAATTGGGACAGCTCTGGCCACAGGTCAAGCCTGCGCACCCAGTAGTTCAAGGGTTCCTCATCGCTGTTCACAGCAGTGTCTACATCCACACTTAAGGCCAGGTAGTCGGCTACCTGCCGTTCCAGGCGTTGGTGGAGGGTGGATCCGGAAGGGCTACGGCGAGGCGTTGGACTAAAGAACGTCCGCATGTCCGACATCACCATGAGATCGCTGGAGCGTCCTGTCTTTGACTGCGTGGACACGGGAGGAGGATTAGTGGCAGTGGTACCTTGCTGGCGTTGTGCCGTCACATCACCCTTAAAGGCATTGTAAAGCATAGTTGACAGGTGGTTCTGCATGTGCTGCATCCTTTCCACCTTCCGGTGAGTTGGTAACAGGTCCGCCACTTTGTGCCTGTACCGAGGGTCTAGTAGTGTGGCCACCCAGTACAGCTCATTCCCCTTGAGGTTTTTTATACGGGGGTCCCTCAACAGGCAGGACAGCATAAAAGACGACATCTGCACAAAGTCGGATCCAGTACCCTCCATCTCCTCTTGCTCTTACTCAGTGACGTCAGGTAAGTCAACCTCCTCCCCCCAGCCGCGAACAATACCACGGGAAGGTTGAGCAGCACAAGCCCCTTGCGATGCCTGCTGAGGTTGTTCTCCTGCCGCTGTCCCCTCCTCCTCCTCCTCCTCCTCCCCCAAAGAAACACCTTGCTCATCATCCTCTGAGTCTGACTCGTCTTCTGCACACGACTTCTCTTCTTCCTCCTCCTCCCCCCTCTGTGCTGCCGCAGGTGTTGAGGAAACAGCTGGGTCTGATGAAAATTGGTCCCATGCCTGTTCCTGCCGTAACGGTTCCTGGTCACGCTCATTCACAGCTTCATCCGCCACTCTATGCACAGCACGCTCCAAGAAGTAAGCGTAGGGAATTAAGTCGCTGATGGTGCCCTCACTGCGGCTCACCAGGTTGGTCACCTCCTCAAACGGCCGCATGAGCCTGCATGCATTTTCCATCAGTGTCCAGTTGTCGGGCCAGAACATCCCCATCTTCCCAGTTTCATTCTACTGTAGTTGTAGAGGTAGTGGGTCACGGCTTTCTTCTGTTCTAGCAGGCTGGAGAACATAAGCAGGGTCGAGTACCAGCGAGTCGGGCTATCGCAAATGAGGCGTCTCACCGGCATGTTGTTTTTGCGCTGAATTTCCGCAAAGCGTGCCATGGCTGTGTAAGACCGCCTCAAATGCCCACAGAACTTCCTGGCCTGCTTCAGGACATTCGCTAAGCCAGGGTACTTTGCCACAAATCTTTGAACCACTAGATTCATGACATGTGCCATGCAGGGTATGTGTGTCAGCTTCCCCATATGCAAAGTGGCAAGCAGATTGCTGCCGTTGTCGCACACCACGTTGCCTATCTCCAGGTGGTGCGGGGTCAGCCACTCATCCACCTGTTTCTTAAGAGCAGCCAGGAGAGCTGCTCCAGTGTGACTCTCCGCTTTGAGACAAGACATGTCTAAGATGGCGTGACAGCGTCGTACCTGGCATGCAGCATAGGCCCTGCGGAGCTGGGGCTGTGTAGCTGGAGAGGAGAACTGCCACTCAGCCAAGGAGGAGGAGGACAGCGAAGAGCATGTAGCAGGAGGAGAGGAGGTGGCAGGAGGCCTGCCTGCAAGCCGTGGAGGTGTCACAATTTGGTCCGCTGCGCCCTGCTTACCATCGTTCACCACCAGGTTCACCCAATGGGCTGTGTAGGTAATGTAGCGTCCCTGCCCGTGCTTGGCAGACCAGGCATCCGTGGTCAGGTGTACCCTTGACCCAACGCTCTTCGCAAGAGATGACACCACTTGCCTCTCAACTTCACGGTGCAGTTGGGGTATGGCCTTTCTCGAAAAATAAGTGCGGCCTGGCATCTTCCACTGCGGTGTTCCGATGGCCACAAATTTACGGAAGGCCTCAGAGTCCACCAGCCGGTATGGTAACAGCTGCCGAGCTAACAGTTCCGCCACGCCAGCAGACGCCAGGCAAGGGGGTGACTGGCCGAAATTGGCTTCTTCCGCTCAAACATTTCCTTCACGGACACCTGACTGCTGCTGTGGGCAGAGGAGCAGGAAGCGCTCAAGGGCAGAGGCGGAGTGGAGGAGGGTGCCTGTGAAGGTGGAAGGGAGAAAGTGGCAGAAGCAGATAATGCACCTGATGGAGGAGGAAGAGGAGAAGGAGGGTGGCTTTGCTTTTGTGTGCTGCTGCTGCTTTTGCTCAGGTGGCCATCCCATTGCTGTTTGTGCCTTATCTCCAGGTGCCTTCGTAAGGCACTTGTCCCTACGTGAGTGTTGGCCTTTCCACGGCTCAATTTTTGTTGGCAGAGCGAACAGATGGCTTTGGTCCGATCTGAGGCACACACATTAAAAAATTTCCACACCGCTGAGCCACCCTGGGATGTGGGCACTATGGGGACCTCAGCAGCTGATGCTGAAGGGCAAGTTGGCTGGCTGTACATAGGTGGCGATACATGGTGCCGGACTCTGCCACCAGCTGTTTCTGATGAAGAGCTGCCCCAGCTTCTTTCAGCAACTTCTCTCCTCCTACTACTCTCTGACTCCCCCTCTGAACTGTCCCCCTCTTCATCTCCTCTATTGGGAACATATAGAGGATCCCTATTACCGTCATCATCGTAGTCATCCTGCCCAGCTTCGCTTGCCTCAGACAAATCCAAACTTGCACCATCAGTAGGTCCTTCATCCTCCTGACACGTTACATCCATAGTGTTGCCGCGTAACTCAGACATATGAGCTGGTGAAAATTCATCTGGCAGTAACAACAATGGCTGTGCATCAGTGATTTCACCACTAAATAATTCTTGCGAAGTGTCAAATGCAGCGGAAGTGGTGCTAGTAGTAGCGCTGGTGGCTGAGCAAGATGAGGTGTTCTGTGTCGCTAAATACTTAACCACGTCCTGACAATCTTGGGAGGTGATGGGACGTGCCTTCTTCCGAGCACTGTACTGTGGGCCAGGTCCACACGAAATTACATTTACACGACCTCGCGCAGACCTGCCGGGTGGCCTTCCTCTGGCTCTGGCACTACCTCTTCCTCTACCTGTTTTGTCCATATCGGGTATGCACGGAGTGGTATATCACACTGCGTGCACTCACGTAGGTAGGTGGGTTCACTTAACTGCACAGGTATGCGCACTGATGCGGTGGGTTCACTGAACAGAACAGGTATACAGTGGCGGGTTCACAGAACAGGTATGCAGTGGCGGGTTCACTGAACAGAACAGGTATGCAGTGGCGGGTTCACTAAACAGAACAGGTATACAGTGGCGGGTTCACTAAACAGAACAGGTATACAGTGGCGGGTTCACAGAACAGGTATGCAGTGGCAGGTTCACTGAACACAACAGGTATGCAGTGGTGGGTTCACTGAACAGGTATACAGTGGCGGGTCCACTGAACAGAACAGGTATGCAGTGGCGGGTTCACTAAACAGAACAGGTATACAGTGGCGGGTTCACAGAACAGGTATGCAGTGGCAGGTTCACTGAACACAACAGGTATGCAGTGGCGGGTTCACTGAACAGGTATACAGTGGCGGGTCCACTGAACAGAACAGGTATGCAGTGGCGGGTTCACTAAACAGAACAGGTATACAGTGGCGGGTTCACTAAACAGAACAGGTATACAGTGGCGGGTTCACAGAACAGGTATGCAGTGGCAGGTTCACTGAACACAACAGGTATGCAGTGGCGGGTTCACTGAACAGGTATACAGTGGCGGGTCCACTGAACAGAACAGGTATGCAGTGGCGGGTTCACTAAACAGAACAGGTATACAGTGGCGGGTTCACTAAACAGAACAGGTATACAGTGGCGGGTTTACAGAACAGGTATGCAGTGGCAGGTTCACTGAACACAACAGGTATGCAGTGGCGGGTTCACTGAACAGGTATACAGTGGCGGGTCCACTGAACAGAACAGGTATGCAGTGGCGGGTTCACTGAACAGGTATACAGTGGCGGGTCCACTGAACAGAACAGGTATGCAGTGGCGGGTTCACTGAACAGGTATGCAGTGGTGGGTTCACAGAACAGGTATGCAGTGGTGGGTTCACAGCACAGGTATGCAGTGGTGGGTTCAATGAACAGGTGTACAGTGGCGGGTCCACTGAACAGAACAGGTATGCAGTGGCAGGTTCACTGAACAGGTATGCAGTGGTGGGTTCACAGCACAGGTATGCAGTGGTGGGTTCACAGCACAGGTATGCAGTGGTGGGTTCACAGCACAGGTATGCAGTGGTGGGTTCACAGCACAGGTATGCAGTGGTGGGTTCACAGAACAGGTATGCAGCCAGACAGGAACAAGTTAAGCCTAACTAATCTTTCCCTGAGAGACAGTCTGCAGCAGCTCGCCCTACTTTCACTAACGCAGGCAGCACACGAGTGACCGTAATGGCCGCCGCTGCCTGCCTTATATATGGGGGGGTGGGGCTCCAGGGGCTAGTGTAGCCTAATTGGCTACACTGGGCCTGCTGACTGTGATGTAGAGGGTCAAAGTTGACCCTCCATGTGCATTATGGGGCGAACCGAACTTCCGCAAAGGTTCGCCTGCGGGACGCGAACGCGAACCACGGAAGTTCGCATGGAACCGTTCGCAGGCGAACCGTTCGGCCCAATGTTTGCCCATTGTAAAATATTTTAAATCCCTGATTTATATTCTGACATTTATCACATGGTGACATTTTTACTGCTAGCAAGTGATGTAGCTGCTGCTTGCTGTTTTGGCAGTTGGAAACAGCTGTAAACAGCTATTTCCCACAATGCAATGGGGTTCACAGACAGGAAACTACCAAGAGTACATACTCAGAATTTCTTTGTGGGAGGGGTTTCACCACAATATCAGCCATACAGCGCCCCCTGATGGTCTGTTTGTCAAAAGGAATAGATTTCTCATGTAAAAGGGGGTATCAGCTACTGATTGGGATAAAGTTCAATTCTTGGTCGGAGTTTCTCTTTGAGTGTGAACTGTGCCATAGGAAAACATGGACATTACTAATCTGTTGTCCTTTCAGTTATAACTAAGAGCAACTGATTAAGTGTAAACAGGGCCTTAGGCTAAGTGTCCATTTCCTGTTGTGCGAGTACGCAGCCGAATCCCGGAAACCATGCTATGGGATTCGCTGCCGCTCACGCGGAAACATGCTGCAATGTCGCCTGTATTACTATGGCAAACAAACTGGCGGCTGCTGCATTATCCCCTATTGCAGTTTCCCCGTGCGATTTACCTGTGCGGATTCTTCCCGATTTCCACACTAGTGGAAATGGGCCCTTAAAGTGGACCCAAACCAAACTTTTTTTTAATTCAAAATACTTAGTTGCACCACTCTGACACATACAAAGATAAATAAACACTCCTTTAAGCCTATGAACATTTCAGTGTATGCTTTTCACCCTTCTCTTTTCATAACTAGTGTTATACAGGTGGCAGCCATTACTTCTGAGCTCGGTAGGAGGCTTTAGGGTGTGGGTGTGTTTGTCATCAGCTACCCTCCCTCACAGGGGTATCGTCTATGTGAAATATCACACAAGCTGAGATCACCTCCCGTGACATCATCAGTAGCAGCCTGTGTTTTGTTTTTGTTTTTTATTTCCTCCACCAGTTTGCCGGAGAAATCCCGGCAATATGAAAGGAAGGGAGGGGTTCCTCCAATAAATGTAAAATATTTTATATTTGTCATCTTGCAGCTGAAAAAAGTTTGCTATTTATCATTATAATTTAGAAAATAGATTTTTTTTCTGAAATCTTGTATTTTTAATTTGGGTCCACTTTAAACATCAGGTATGCAAGTGACAGTTTCTGTCTGGATCGGACTATAGAATAACCCTCACTGATAAGAAATTACAACCATAAAACACTTAACAGGCAGAAAATGAATTCTGAGAGCAGGAAATAGATAAAAAGGGTCAATAGTTCCTAAATTTTAGCTCTGGAACACTTAAATGAATGTGTAATTGAGAAGAGACAATGAAACAGTAAGAAAAGTAGATTTAAATATAAAATAACACTGCGGTATATCTAAAAAAAAGTCATTTTTAGAAAAAGAAGGATAGATACAATTGTTTCATCAGTTTATTTTCACTTAGGGCCCTTTTCCACCAGCAGTCGCTAGCGTTCACGCTGAACGCTAGCGATTGCTGAATCGCAAAACCGGCGATTCCCCGACGTTTGCGGCCGCGATTTTGCTATGCTATGCACTGCATAGCAAAATCACGGCAAATATCGCTCCGCCGCGCGTTCGCGTTCGGGTAAAAAACGAATCGCGGTAGTGGAAATGACCTACCGCGATTCCTATGTTAAAAAGCAAACCGTAGCGATTGTAAAATCGCTAGCGGTTTGCGACTTTGCGATTCAGCCAGCGCAAACGCGCTGGTGGAAAAGGGCCCTTAGTGTTTCCTTTAAGGGCTCTTTCACAGTTTAAAGTCGCACGTTACAACAACATGTAACGCACAATAGCTTACAGCAATGAAAAAGCAATGGGCTGTTTACAGTGCAGACGTTGCGTTGGTGTCTAACGCTGCATGTTCAATGAAAGTGCTGCATGCTATGCGTTATACACGTTTTTAGCTGCGTTAGACTGTTCGCACATGCTCAGTAATGTTTTCTTTCTTCTTTTTTTTTTTAACGCATGCGCCATTTTCGTTCTATCACTGTGCAACGAAAACGGCGCACCAAACGCAGAGCTAAATAACGTCCAAATTATAGTCTTTCAATGCGTTGTATTAGGGGAACGTTATGCGACCTTATCGTCGCATCAAACGCAACGTCTTACTGTGTAAGAGCCGTAAAGGGACCCTGTGCTGTGGCCTAAATTTTAAATCTTGACTTGCAAAATCTGGACTTGCCTGGGGCTTTCTCCAGCCCCCGTAGCCTGCGAGGTCCCTCTGTGTCCCCTTGCTCCCTTCCAAGGTCCTGCTGGCGGCTCCGGTAATCCAGTGACTTGGGCTGTTTAGTCTTTAGAGAACTGCACATGTGCAAGACGCTTACGGCGACCGGCATGATGATGCGCCGGGAGTCGCTGGATTACCGGAGGTAAGGTAAGTCCAGATTTTCAATTTAGACCATATGTGTATGCTAGACATCTGAGTATTTTTCTGTAGCACAGACAAGTGTCAGATTTGAGATGACTGATACATTTGCAGGGAAAATAGCAAAGAACAGTTCAGTAACCCATAGCAATCAGGGCTTTTGTTTCCGCAGCACAACATTTCCTGATGCCTACAGAGCATATCATGAATCACAAAATACAGATTTAATTGTTATTGAGAACTCCAGAAGTAATATTTCAGGACTGCAGGTGCATGAAGCTGTGTCTGGTGGACGTGTGTCCCAGAGCAGTATGATGCAACTCTTTCACACATGATTCTCATCCCTCTGTTGCTGTGCTATATATAAATAAGAAGCTGCACCTCTTGCCTCCAGGGATAACAGCATTTAAATAATTTGTAAAACTAAACTGAGCTTATGAAGGCTTTGAGAAATTTAGACTGCATTTTGTTTGTCTGAAAGGCCACAGCAGAAATCACGGGGTACATAACTAATGTACACTGATTTCAGTATAAAATAAGTGACCCACAATGAACATAATCAGTATTGTGTTCCCTCCCTCTCTCACTTAGGCCTTGTTCACATTATAAATCGCCAGCGATATCGCTTTTTTTAAGTGCATTTCCCTGCGCATTTTCTAAACACTTTTTTAAGCGCTTTCGCAGAGTGATTTGTTTTTTTCACTTCCTGACATTAAATACAGTACAATATATTCATTCATAAAAGCGCTATACAAAGCATTTTATTTTAACATGCCTTCTACTTAATGGGAAAAGCCTACAAATAAAAGCCCAGACTTTACTGATACCTAAAGTACATACACCAAACTGGACAATTTGGGTGTCAGCAGCATTGGGGAAATACGGGCCGCCATAGGCACCTATATTAAAAGAACAAAATATTGGCTATCACCGGCAACTTGGCCACTAAAGGCACCTGAAAAAATAGCAGAGGAAAATTCTGCTACTATTCACATTGTAGCCAAACTCCAGGCTTTTCAGGAAGAAATCAGCAAGCTTCGGAGGTGGCCGTATGACATAACAGGAATGGCAGCAGGTTATGCTGGAAGCAGTAGAGGCAAGACAAGACACAGACATTTATATTGTGCTTTTACTCCTGGCAGACTCAAAGCACCAGAGCTGCAGCCACTAAGGTGCGCTCTATAGGCAGTAGCAGTGTTAGGGAGTATTGCCCAAGGTCTCCTCCCTGAATAGGTGCTGGCTTACTGAACAGGAAGAGCCCAGGTCTCCAGAGTCAGAGGCAGTACATTATCCAGACGTTCACTAATTCACTAGTTCACCAGAGTTTGGTTACATTGTAGTTGAACTTCAGACTTTTTAATGACAAGCCTGGCTTGGACGGTTAATTAGCAAGCTTTGTGTTAGGAGTAAGTAAAGGGTGGTTAGTGTTAGGCATAGATAGGCTAGGGTTCATGTAAGAATTAGCTTACAGAGGGTGATGGTAGAATATCAGTAGAATAACTACTATTACTTAAATATTTTTTTCCGCTGCATCTTTTAGGCATAAATGCTTATACGCTTAAAGAAGAACTGAAAATAAAGGCGCACAGCAGTAGTACTGCAACTACCATCAGAAGTGTACCGCGGGTTAGCACGACCAATGTTCCGGGAGTAACGCTAGCATTACTATGGTAACCCGCATTACAGTACTTGTGTAACGCTTTACCATAGTAGCGCTCATATTACTGCTGTACCGTGGGTTGCGCTAATTGTATAATGCGAGGATCACTGCTGGTGGTAATAAGGGTAGTATTGCCATGAGATGCCTGCGCACCACAATATTTCTGGCTGTTAGTGCGCCAACCCCATAGTCTAGAGGGCAGATTGTTCACAGTAAGGCTTGTTCAATAAATGTATATTCATGAGGAACAAATACGTATTCATTTTCCACATGCCTCATGTATTCCAATACTGAAGCTCAGCGGGGCTGGGTATAAATGTGTGATTTCCGTAGGTTTTAATTATGTACTAATAAAGTGAGTATTATTAATTTAACACTCCATTGGCTGGTGTAGAGGTTATCCATATCACTTTCTCACTATTCTCCAAGCTCCAATTCTGAGACATGCATGAGGATGTACAGTATATCTCTTCATTATCTCTCATTTAGAAAATGTCAACGTATTGGGCAGCATTGTACAGTAAATTAGGGTTGCAAATGACAATCCTGAAAACATAATAATAGCTGCACAGGAGGAAAGGAGGATCCTGTCCAATTCAGGCTATATTCTAAAGGTGGCAATACACTGATAGATTTGCAGCAAATTCGACCATCAGGGCTGGAACCCACTAGAGCGTTTTTTGAGCATTTAGGGAGCGTGATAAATCGCTAACGATTTCCCTAAACACTCTGCCAATGTAAATGGATGGTGCAAATTCCACAGGAGCGATTGCGATTAGCAAAATCGCAAACGCAGGACATGCAGCATTTTGTTAGCGTTTGCGCTTCAATGTAAAGTATATAATCGCTGGCGTAATCGCTCATCAAAACCTGCACGGAGCAATTTTGCTAGCGTTTTAAAGTTACCGCACACTGTAACAAAATTAAAATTAATTGAAAGGACCAATCAGACTTTAAAAACGCTAATCGCTAATCGCTACACAACCGCTGGCAAATTGATTACACTTTTTAAAATCGCTCGCTTAAACGCTGATGAAATCGCTTACAAACTGCTCATACAAAACGCTAGCGATTGCAATTAGCGATAGCATTTTGTAGTGGATTCCAGGCCTCAGATAGATTTCTACGGTGTCAGGTCGAATCTGAAAGTAATCTCTCTGATGTGTGCCACACACTAGGAACAGATTTCCAATAGATTTCAGAATGAAATCTATTAAAAATCGATCTAAATACATTATTGCACCATTAGATCCAGTAGCAGATCAACCTAGACTTTCCATCCTGTTAGGTAGATCAAATCGATCGAAATGGCTGAAATCGACCAGTGTACGGGCCCCTTAATGGTAGGTACAAACTATACAATTTTCTGTTAGATTTCCTGTTAGATTTACCCGCCACATAGATTTTTTTCTAACATGTTGGAAAAAAATCTATCTGGCAGGTATATCTAACAAAAAATCTAACAGAAAATTGTATGGTGAGTACCTAGCATAAGAGTTTGGAGGAAGGTAGCAAATAATAGGCAGGTGAGCAGAGCTTAGAATATTTATTAATGCAGGTTAGTGATGGGTAGAATATCAAATTTTGGGTTCTCGAATGTTGAATCCTAATATCCGCAAAAATTTGCGAATCTGGCAAATATTCATAGACTTCAATAGGCAGGAAAATTTTAAAACCTACAAAGACTGTTTCTGGACACAAAAGTGATGGAAAAGTTGTTTCAAGGGGCCTAACACCTGGACAGTGGCATGCCGGAGGGGGATCCATGGCAAAAGTCCCACCAAAAATTACATAGTTGACGCAGAGTCTTGTTTTAATCGCTAAAGGGCAGAAATCACATTACATTCCTAAATTGGTGGAATAAAGTGCTTTAAACATCCGGTGTGTGCACAGGTAGTGTAAGGGTTACACACGCTTCACACTGACAGACAAAACACCGTGTTTAACGCACTGCAGCCCGCAAACAACTGCAAAAACCTTTAGTGATTACATCAGGTGAGCATATCTTTGTTTTTACTAGTTGAAACCTCCAGGACATAAATGTTAGTCCTCTCAGCTGCAGTCTTTGTGTAGTGGTGTGTAGTGGCTGTCGTGCTTGTGCGCACGTTCGTGGGAGTGCAGGTGATCGCGTTTTCCCAGCCCCTATGGTTAGGCTGAGGTAGTTCAATGACAGTTAAGTGACGAAAAAAGACACTGATTCTGCACTGAGGCCCTATAAAGAGGGCAGTAGCGAATACTAGATGCCAGTAGTGGTGTGAAGGTGGGTTATGGCCAGTGCACTACTAGGACCAGCAGACCTGTCTCCTACAGCACTGAGGTTTTACACAGGCGCCAGTGGATACTAGATGCCAGTAGTGGTGTGAAGGTGGGTTATGGTTGGTGCACTATTAGGATCAGCAGACCTGTCTCCTACAGCACTGAGGTTTTACACAGGCGCCAGTGGATACTAGATGCCAGTAGTGGTGTGAAGGTGGGTTATGGTCGGTGCACTATTAGGATCAGCAGACCTGTCTCCTACAGCACTGAGGTTTTACACAGGCGCCAGTGGATACTAGATGCCAGTAGTGGTGTGAAGGTGGGTTATGGTCGGTGCACTACTGGGACCAGCAGACCAGTCTCCAACAGCTAACTTGTGCACTGGCCACAGAAGAGCAATACAATAGCAAGAAAAACAATGTATCAGCCCTAAGAAGGGCTTAGCTGTTCAGGACAATGTGGTAGCAGCAAGAATCTGCACTGAGAGGACACAGAACTCAGGCCTACCTCCCTGTCACCACACACTGTCCCTCAGCTGCCTATCACAGAAGCCAAACACAGACTGCAAAGTGGCTTCTGTGCTGTTTTTCTGATGAAGGGGGGGGGGACCAGGAGGGAGTGCTAGCTGATTGGCTGCCATGTGCCTGCTGACTGTGAGGTAAGGGGTCAAAGTTTAGCTCAATGATGATGTATAGGGGGCGAATGGAATCCACCAAGTATTCGTCTGAGGAGTAGAATGCGAATATCTTCACTGCAAATTGTTTGCTTGGCGAATATTTCTGCCCGTCTCTAATGCAGGTTTGGTACAGAGCACAATGGATGGCCAAGTTTGAAATGATGGTTTTTGAGTACAGTACCTTTTTGTATGTGTTAAAGCATGGAGGTGGTAAAATTGGTCAGTGATTGGCCAAACATAATTGAAAGTGTGTACCAGGCTTTAGAGGGCATACACACTTCCAATCATTGCCCAATTTTACCACTTCTGGGTAGTATGAGAGCTTACCAACACAGTCTATTCAAAGTATTCAAAATCTGTTGGCTCTCACACTTTATGGAGGTAAATTGATCAGTGATTGTAGCAGATTGTGCAGATCAACCCTCATACTACATGGAGGTGGTAAAATTGGTCAGTGATTGTCCGATCATAATTGAAAGTGTGTGCCAGGCTTTAGGCTGTTACTGCATAGAAAAGATGAATTATTGATTAGTGAGGTAAATTAACGACTCATGAGGTAAATGACTGATGTTCAGTGATGTCTTCACTGCTGCTAAGATATACAGTGATGTCTGTGATTACCGTATTTTTCGGACCATAAGACGCACTTTTTCTCCACCAAAAGTGTAGGGGAAAAGTCAGTGCATCTTATGGTCCGAATGTCAGAATTGTGTGTGTGTCCCAAAGCAGAAGCTCTCATCAGCTGTCACACTCCAAACCTTCTCCTGCTCCAGGCAGACTCCTCAGGGTTGTGTCACCTCCAGACAGTAAAATGTCTTGTTTCCCCTCCTGCTTCCGCCGCGCTAGTAGTGCCCTCTGTGTGACCCCGATCTCGCTGTTCTCGCTTTGGCCCGGGTTGCTTTCCAGATTATGTGTGGCGGAGGGAGTGTGTGGGCCGCCTAGCATGGCAGAGTCGGGCTGTCACTCAGTGTCCGGCCGAGGTGATGCTTGAAGAGAGCGGATGGAGGGAATGTGTGCACCGTCTAGCATGGCAGAGTTGTGCTGTCCGCAACCGGCTGCTGGATGGCTGGAGAGAGCAAGCGGAGGGAGTGTGGTGTGCCGCCGAGCATGGCAGAAGTCAGGATGTCTGGGCCGGCTGGGGGATGGCTGGAGAGAGTGGGCGGAGGAAGTGTGGTGCGCCTAGAGTTGAGCTGAAATTTTCGTAATTTCGCATTACTATAATTACGCATGCGAAATTTGCGATTACGATGCGAAATTAGCGTAGCGAAATTGCCATTAAAATCGTAATTGAAAATACCGTAAGCGAAATTTTCAACGCGAAATTTCGCATTTCGTTCATGCCGTAATTTCGCATTAAACGCTACCGTAATTTCGCGTTAAACCGTAACGCTCCGTATAATATAAAAAAGCCGCCGACTTTAAGGGTTAATAGCAAAGCCCCCTTAAATGCTAAGAGCCTCAAATTTGGAGAATATATTAAGGAGATCAGGAGGAATAAGAGGAAAAATTTTTTTTTCAAAAAGACCTTATAGTTTTTGAGAAAATCGATGTTAAAGTTTCAAAGGAAAAATGTAAACATTTAAAAACCCGCCGACTTTAACGGTTAATAGCAAAGCCTGCTTAAAGTTTAGGAACACCAAATTCCCAGGGTATATTAAGGGGATCAGTGGGAATAAGAGGAAAAAAATTTTTTTCAAAAAGACCTTATAGTTTTTAAGAAAATCGATTTTTAAGTTTCAAGGGCGAAAATGTCTTTTAAATGCGGAAAATGTCAGGTTTTTTTGCACAGGTAACAATAGTGTATTATTTTCATAGATTCCCCCAAGTGGGAAGAGTTTTACTTACTTCGTTCTGAGTGTGGGAAATATAAAAAAAAAACGACGTGGGGTCCCCCCTCCCAGACCTCTTTAACCCCTTGTCCCCCATGCAGGCTGGGATAGCCAGAATGCGGAGCACCGGCCGCGTGGGGCTCCGCACCCTGACTATACCAGCCCGCATGGTCCATGGATTGGGGGGTCTCGGAAGGGGAGGGGCAGCCAAGCTTTCCCCTCCCCCTCCGAGCCCTTGTCCAATCCAAGGACAAGGGGCTCTTCTCCACCTCCGATGGGCGGTGGAGGTGGAGGCCGCGATTTCCTGGGTGGGGGGTTCATGGTGGAATCTGGGAGTCCCCTTTAAAAAGGGGTCCCCCAGATGCCCACCCCCCTCCCAGGAGAAATGAGTATAGAGGTACTTGTAGTACCCCTTACCCATTTCCTTTAAGAGTTAAAAGTAAATAAACACACAAACACATAGAAAAAGTATTTTAATTGAACAAAAAACATAACCACGAAAAAAGTCCTTTAATATTCTTAATTAACCATTAATACTTACCTGTCCCTTTAAATAAATGATCCCACGCAATATCCTCGGAAATGTTCTATCAGTTACAATGTAACAAAGTTATTATGTAACAACTTTGTTACATTGTAACTACGCCGCACCCGACGCCACTCGCCGCTCAGCCGCCGCATACGCGTCCGTGCAGGACGCTAAGTCCCCGCAGCTCCCGCTGTCCACCCCGCCCACATCTGTCACCCACATGTCACCCACATGTGGGTGACATGTGGGTGACATGTGGGAGAGGCGGGGAGGGCAGCGGAGCCGGCGGGGACTTAGCGTCCTGCACGGACCCGACAGAGCTCTGAGCTATATAGCTCAGAGCTCTGAGAAGCATCTTTGTATTTGGGCTCCAAGGAGCCCCATTGGTCCTTAGCAGACCAATGGGGTTCCTTCAAATCAGAAGGAACCCCATTGGTCTGCTAAGGACCAATGGGGCTCCTTGGAGCCCAAATACAAAGATGCTTTCGAGAGCTCTGAGCTATAGCTCAGAGCTCTGTCGGGTCCTGCAGCGCAGACGCGGCGGCGGCGGCGGCGGCGGTGAGTGACGTCGGGTGCGGCGTAGTTACAATGTAACAAAGTTGTTATATTGTAATAACTTTGTTACATTGTAACTGATAGAACATTTCCGAGGATATTGCGTGGGATCATTTATTTAAAGGGACAGGTAAGTATTAATGGTTAATTAAGAATATTAAAGGACTTTTTTCGTGGTTATGTTTTTTGTTCAATTAAAATACTTTTTCTATGTGTTTGTGTGTTTATTTACTTTTAACTCTTAAAGGAAATGGGTAAGGGGTACTACAAGTACCTCTATACTCATTTCTCCTGGGAGGGGGGTGGGCATCTGGGGGACCCCTTTTTAAAGGGGACTCCCAGATTCCACCATGAACCCCCCACCCAGGAAATCGCGGCCTCCACCTCCACCGCCCATCGGAGGTGGAGAAGAGCCCCTTGTCCTTGGATTGGACAAGGGCTCGGAGGGGGAGGGGAAAGCTTGGCTGCCCCTCCCCTTCCGAGACCCCCCAATCCATGGACCATGCGGGCTGGTATAGTCAGGGTGCGGAGCCCCACGCGGCCGGTGCTCCGCATTCTGGCTATCCCAGCCTGCATGGGGGACAAGGGGTTAAAGAGGTCTGGGAGGGGGGACCCCACGTCGTTTTTTTTTATATTTCCCACACTCAGAACGAAGTAAGTAAAACTCTTCCCACTTGGGGGAATCTATGAAAATAATACACTATTGTTACCTGTGCAAAAAAAACTGACATTTTCCGCATTTAAAAGACATTTTCGCCCTTGAAACTTAAAAATCGATTTTCTCAAAAACTATAAGGTCTTTTTGAAAAAATTTTTTTCCTCTTATTCCCACTGATCCCCTTAATATACCCTGGGAATTTGGTGTTCCTAAACTTTAAGCAGGCTTTGCTATTAACCGTTAAAGTCGGCGGGTTTTTAAATGTTTACATTTTTCCTTTGAAACTTTAACATCGATTTTCTCAAAAACTATAAGGTCTTTTTGAAAAAAAATTTTTTCCTCTTATTCCCACTGATCCCCTTAATATACCCTGGGAATTTGGTGTTCCTAAACTTTAAGCAGGCTTTGCTATTAACCGTTAAAGTCGGCGGGTTTTTAAATGTTTACATTTTTCCTTTGAAACTTTAACATCGATTTTCTCAAAAACTATAAGGTCTTTTTGAAAAAAAATTTTTTTCCTCTTATTCCTCCTGATCTCCTTAATATATTCTCCAAATTTGAGGCTCTTAGCATTGAAGGGGGCTTTGCTATTAACCCTTAAAGTCGGCGGCTTTTTTATATTATATGGAGCGTTACGGTTTAACGCGAAATTACGGTAGCGTTTAATGCGAAATTACGGCATGATACGACTGTAATGCGAAAATTACGCGAAAATTACGCTTACGCGAAATTTCGCGAAATCCTTCTTCATTACGATTATGTACTTACGGCCATAATCGTAATTACACTAATTACGCGAAATTTCGCAAAATCGTAATTAGGTCATTACGCTCATCTCTAGGTGCGCCACCTTCCATGGCAGAAGTCGGAATGTCAGCAGCCAGCCAAGGGATGGCTAAAGAGAGCCGGGGGCGGAGGAAGTGTGGTGCGCCGCCTACCATGGCAGAAGTCGGGATGTCAGTGACTGGCTAAGGGATGACTGGAGAGAGCGGATGGAGGAAGTGTCTTGCACCACCTACCATGGAAGAAGTCAGTGATGTCAGCGGCCGTGGTGATGGCTGAAGAGAGCAGTCAGAGGGAGTGTGTGCGCTGCCTAGCATAGCAGAAGTCGGGGATATCAGCAGCTCTGGTACTAGCTGTAGAGATGAAGAGGTCGAGCAGAGGGGAAATCGAGCTCTGGAGTCCCAGCTTTCGCATTCCAATCACAGCAGAGGAGCTCAACGATACTGCTGTCATGCTTCTAGCGCTCCATGCAGCCCGTGTCCCCTCACCGAGGTCATCTAGTGATGGCAGTGCTTAGTTTATGTCCATTTCTGAGTGTACCCAGGAGGTGTATTGTGCCCAGGAAGGGCACCTGAGGTGACAAGCCCAGGAAGGGCCCTTCAGGGACACTGTGTTCAGGAAGGGCACCTCAGGTGACATTGTGCCCAGGAAGGGCACCTCAGGTGACATTGTGCCCAGGAAGGGCCCTTCAGGTGACACTGTGCCCAGGAAGGGCACCTCAGGTGAAACTGTACCCAGGAAGGGCACCTCAGGTGACATTGTGCCCAGGAAGGGCCCCTCAGGTGACACTGTACCCAGGAAGGGCCCCTCAGGTGACACTGGGCTCAGGTCTTCAGCTGTCACAGGGATTAGTGTAGCTAGTGGTGGCAGGGTTACTTTAGCTGGAGAGGCAGAAGAGGTTGGCAGTGTAGCTTGGGAGATATACTGTATATGGTTTTAGGGGAGAATCTCCAAAAGACACCCCTGCAACATGGATGCACCAGGTTTAGATTTTTTTTCCTCTGGTTTTGCCCTCTAAACCTAGGTGCGTTTTATGATCAGGAGCATCTTATGGTCTGAAAAATACGGTATTTAATAATTGATGCTTTAATAATGCTGCTTTCAATTCTATGGCTCTATCAGTGCATGTTTAATATAAGACTGGTGATCACAAACTCTAAAATATCAATGAACGAATCTGTCTATAACGCTACCTCCTCTATGCAGAGGGTCTGCCTGAGAAATGTATTATTCAGTTACTGAAATTGTTTAGTGCTCGTGTTACACAACTGTTTGTAAGGCTGAAAAAAAAAAAGATTGTCCCTGGGTACAGCAAGAGTATTGACATGGAGTTTATATGTTCTCATGTGTTAATTAACTATTCCTATGGGTGCTCTCATCTCCTCCCACAATAAAAAACAAAATTAACATATTGATGTCTGATCAAATTAGCCTGACTCAAAGCATGTCAAACATGTGAGACTGGGAGCTTCTTCTTCAAGATTTGTGAGAGCAGGGCAATATGCTAAAGCTCCGCCCCACTTCCGCAGTGCGTGCAACGCAGGTAGCTTTAGCAGCAAACGCCACTACGCAATTCTTCCCTATGCTGTTACAATCTAATTCATTGATAATGAATAGAATCACACTGCATTTGCGTATCTTTGCCGCCAACCATGCATTAAGATTTTGCTGTGAATTGCAGTGCATGGAAGGAAACCTCAGACAGTGCAGGGATACTTGAAATTTAATGGATTCCTCACTGTATGGCCACACTGCGCTGTCAAGGGGCGATGCGACCTTTCGGCAACATTGTGGTGCAATTGAAGTGTAATTGCACCACAACGCATTAAAGGAGTTGTCAGGGAAATTTGAATAAAATAAACGCTACTTACCAGGGGCCTGCGCAGTCCGCTCTGGCCCACGTGGCGGTGATTGACAGCGCCAATCGCGCAGGCGTAGTACAGAGCGACCTTCAGGTCGCTCTGACGTCATCGCCGGGGACCAGGTCGGAGCTCCGGCAAATGGCTGCGGGCAGAGCTGCGGCGAGGGAGGTCGCTTATGCGTAAGCGTATTGTAAAAATATGCGCTTCTGCGCATGCGAGCTGCAATGCCAACTTTAAAAAAACAAAAAACTGCGTTGCTATAGACTACACTTCATAGAGAATTTATGAGTGCATCAAACCAAGTAACACCTGACAAATCTGGCTTTGCAAATTTGGCTACTGACGAGACATAGCTCATGCAAATATGCATTCGCTTTTGCATGCCAAAGTTTGCACGGTTAAAAATACTGCAAAGTGGTTGCCCTGCGGGAATTCATTCATGCTACATTAGCACTATCCAGGAGCGCCAAGGGGAGGCTTCCCAATGCCCCATACAACCAGGGTGCCGTGGGGCCCCAAGCTCTCTCACAGCCTGGGGACCACAGCGGCACCCCGGAGGGGGAGGCTGGGAGGTGCAGGAAACCCCCCCCAAAAGCGGGGCCAGCACCGGGAAGAGCCACCCGCACCTGCCTCCCAGAATTTAAAAACAGGCACTTACCTTAACGTCCATTGCGTTCTGCTACATGAGCGTGACTTGGGAGTGAACACATGTGAAAGCAGTGAAGCATGGGCCACTCCAAACTTTGGAGCTCAGAGTTGGCTTTCACACAACACTCCAAGGAGGGGGGGGGGAGGCAGGCGCAGACAGCTCACTCCAGGGCTCTCACCTCCTAGAACAAGCCATCCACCACCCGTCTATATTCTCTATAAAGTGTAGTGTTTCATTGCTATAGACTAACATGACTTCCGAGCTGATGCAGATAGCCAGAGGCCGCCACGGGTCCCGCATGGTAACGTTGTCCTGCGATAGCGCTAGGGCACTTCCAGCGCAGTGTACCGCAACATGAGAAGTATGAACTTCCCCATAGGGTTACATTAGGCTGCGGTAACAGTGCGGCAATTTGCTGCGCCACCCCGCGCCAGTGTGAAAGGGCCCTAAGGGATTTACACCAAGCTTTATACAGTTTCCAGCAAGTTTCCTACTAAACGTACAGCAGCTGTAGGAGCTGAAAGGGAATATTTAATGGCAATAATTTAAAAAATTGACAAAAGCCTTGTAGAGTACTGGTGTATATTAACTGCTTCTAGACAAGGCTAGTTGAAATCTATGCTCTGCTTATGTCCGTTTATCCCTGTCAGAGGGTAGATTTCATTTTTCGCGCAGACATGCTGCTCATCATTTGCGCTGATGCAGAGAGACTGCAACCTGCTCAATCTGCTGTCACACTGACAGCAGAGCTCAGTATCGCGGTCAGTATCCAATTGCAATGACCCCGTGATCACTGTGAGCCAATCACAGAGATCACTGTGATTGTCATATGACACGGGGGAGAGATCAAATTACAATTTGGGATTAGACACAAATGAGGGGGGATTAGACAGGCTAAACTCTCTAAACACATACAGGGTGCATTTCTCTAAGTTGTCATTCTGTCTTGTGCAAGAGTTCAGGTCCAGAGTCCACTTTAAGGGGAAATGGTTAAATTACACAACCTTGAAATATGAACATGGGGCAATCACTTTGCATTGAGATGAGAGTAAGTTTATGCTGATTAAATTACATGAACATCGTTAGCAGCCCATGAATGCTGTCGCCTATGAGATCAAAGATGGGTGTTTTTATAGTTTAATAAAATGTTGATGTTTTTATAGTTTAATGATTTAGTTTGAAGAGGATTATTGATTGGCAAAACAATCAGCAGCTGTCCATGATGGACAATCACTTCTCATATCTTGTTTCCGGTGGAGCATGGAGAATTCACTTGCTCACATTAACCACAATTTGTCAGTGACATTATCCAGCATTTATAAAATGGGTCACCAAATGCTGCGGAATGAAAATGAAGGAGGCACATCTACAGCAAATCTGCAAAAATCTAAGTCGAATCTTTACTGTACACAAAGGCAAGCAGTCTACTATGAGAGAATACAGAGAGGCCAGGTCAGAGTAGCTAATGCTAACTGGTGAATATTTAAAGGGACCCTGAGCAGAGGCCAAAAATGCCATAATAAACGTACCTGGGGCTTCCTCCAGCCTCCCGTAGTCCGTGAGGTACCTCGGCATCCTCTGGGCTTCCTCCATTCCTTCGCCGATGGCTCCGTTAGCCTCTGCACGTCCGTCACTGTGAGCATACTGCTCACGTGTTGTTCATTCTGTAAGGAATCGCTCATGTGCAGAACGCTCATGGGTGCGCAAGCAAGATGCACAAAGGTGGGTTGCAAAAACTTGCAAGCACCATCTGAGCCTGCAAGAAGATAACCATCCATGCTCTGTGTCACAGGTCTGTTGGTGCAGATGCTGGATGGTCGCTTTCCTGGATGAGTACTGAGGACACCAAGGTCCTCGTGACTAAGCCCCCCTTGGGGTATAAGCCCGATGGTGACCGAACTTTCGCAAGCACTTGTATTGACCTGAGACTTGTATTGACCTGAGGAAGCAGACCAAGATCCGTGAAATGTGTTGTCTATTGTGCATGAATGAATAAATATATATTTTCTATTATTTATGGTTTGTTCTTCTAAGAACGTCACACTTCTCATTTACATAATATTGCGTAGTAGTATATCATCGAGGGCGCCTCCACCAGTATTTCATTGTTTCCTGGGCAGTCACATGGCTCCTATAACTAAGGACTGTAGCACATCAGGGATTCGAGATCTATTTTCCTAAAATCCCTTGTAAAAACAAGAAGCAGCAACCGGAACCGGGGAAGCCTGCAGTTTCAATATGATTTAGGGAGTTGTATTTCTGTGAGCCATCCCTTTGCACAACGGGGCAGAAGCCTTCTGGAATCACAGAGATTGAGATCATTTAGTAAAATATAATAAAGCTTTACTTCCCAGTGAAAGCAGTTGTGTGTACAGTAAAAAAATAAATATAAAACAGCAGCTAAACATTTGTAGAGAGTTGACTCAGGGAGAGCATATGCAGTGACATTCCTAGAAGGTTAACGTTGGCCAGATCTCCGGATAATATTCCTTCTCTATCTAGATTCTTGAATACAATAGTTATGTATTATTAACCAGGCTCCATAGACAGAGCATTTTTAGCAAGGTCTGTTTGTGTTCATTATAGATGCATGAATGATCAGGAATGGCAGTTATATGGTATTAACTTATGTTTAAGCACTGTGAAAAAAATAAGCCCGAAAAGACTTCCTCACCGTCTAATTACAGAAGGATATAAAAGTAATATTTCACTACTGTGCATCATTTTTATTTATCATCAAGAAGAAAAATGTCATAGCAGATTGCTTTTCTAGGAATTAAATCTTGGTGTTTTTTTTTTTTTCTCTTTTTTAGAATTGATTACATCTTCCTTGTTCACGTCTCCTGCTGTGTTTCCTTTCTCTAGGCTTTCTCTGTGTGATTATATAAGTTGGGGGATGAACTGTCCACGGTGTACAGAATGCTACGAATCAATGTCGTAAAAAACATACATTCATTTGAAATAACAGAGCAAATAATTAGATCTATATATAGAATAAACATAATAGCCACCAGGAGCATTACTACCGGTAGGATTCTGGAGAATTCGGGGCAACTCAGGGCATCAACGAGGGGGGAGACTTGCAGCAAAAAGCGAGCGTGGTGATGACAGATTTAAGGCATGGTGAAATAATGTACATGAACCTAGCAAGGCTGAGACTTTGAATCAGTCACCACCCTCCTCTTTTGTTCCCCCCTCAAGCAAAGCTTTGCATAAAGTCCTTGCCCCTGAAAGGAAAAATTAGGTCTTAAAGAAGTATGAAACTTACAATTTCTTGTTTGTTATTAGAGATTATTTTCAGCATAACATTTACTACCACAAAAAAATATTTTGTAGCAGAACAGCATTCAAACAGTTAAATACAGCATGTTGTTTGTCAGTGGACACCTCCTTGCTTCAGTGGAAAGCTTCTGGCTGCATCCGAATAGGTGATAACATTTGTTTACTTTCCTTTGTCAGATACATTTAGTAAACATTAGCAAACTGCTGAAACTTAACTGCACTGAGCTAAGAAGCAGTGGGGGCTGAGTGAGAAGTGATTACGAGATAGATTTAAATATATAAATACAGCAGCTATGCAATAAAATGCAATGCTGCGTTTTGTACCACTTTAAAAGGAGAAAAATATGGCGGAGTCCATATCTCTCTCAGTTCAGGTGGGCTTTAACCCTTTTTAAGGTATACCAGAGACGATAAAAGATAAACATTTTATACATACCTTGGGCTTCTTCCAGCCCCATGCGCACGGATCGCTCCCACGCTGCCATCGTCAGACTTCTGTATCGCCATAACCAGGTCCTGCAACTTCAGCCAGTCTGACGCAGGAGAAGTGCGCTCTCTACGTACCTCTCCGGTGGCTGCCGGAGAGATACGTAGAGAGCGCATTTCTCTTGCGCAGACTGGCTGTGACTGGCAGAACTTACAGGACCCGGTACCGGCGATACAGAAGTCTGAGGATAGCAGCGTGGGAGCGATCCGTGCACGTGGGGCTGGAGGAAGCCCAAGGTATGTATAAACTGTGTATCTTTTATAGTCTCTGGTTTCCTTTAACCATTAAAAGGAGTGAACAAAAGATTCTATGAGCCACAAAGCTGTGCATAAACTGTGTCCTTTACAGCAACTGATCTGAATATCATATACTAGCATCTTTAAACCTTTCCTGTTAATTCCTGTATCCTGTACGGTAATGCTGCTGTTACTGTATGTACAGCATGTGGTTCAGCAGCTATGCTGTATTAAAGGGGCGATACTACTGTGGCAGCTAGCCTCTCATTCCACCTGACAGCCCTGAGCATCGCTTCTACCCACAAAGTCACTGCAGAGCTCATCTCATACAGCACTGTGGTGACCATGGTGAGCAATCACAGCACATATACATGCCTAGTCCTCCTCCCTGCTTCCCTTGTGCAAATTATAGCCTTGTGCTATTTTAGACTAGGTCAAACAAGGTGGGTGTCCATGCCTGTATATGCAAGGTACACTTTGGTGGGAACCAGCCCTTTCTGGCATGTGTCTAGTGATAAATCTCGCTGTGAAGCTATGCTTTCCGCAGTGCTAAGGGTTTGTGTGCTGACCTAATGTAATGTCTGCAATCAGAGTGTATGAAAGCTCTGTTGGTGTCTGTGCTTACAATGCAGAGCTGTTGTAGTAGGCCAAGTGACCTCATTTTCAGCAGGAATCATAAGATCTGTAACCAAAGTACAGCAAAATCTCATTGTTTTAGCAGACAGATATGTTTACACAGTGTCTAAAACTCCTTCTGACTCTACCAGTTCACATCCAACTAAGCTTAAAATGAAATGGAGGTTTTAGGTTTCAGGACTCTTGTTTGCGCCTGTAAAGTCTGGACCACCAGGGATGCTATCTGCTTGGAGTTATATGTTCTTTCTATGTAGGTTTCCTCTGGGTCTTCCAGTTTCCTCTCATATCCCATACACAAACTGGGAGGTTTATTGACTTTCCCCACAAATTGCCCATAGACGGTGGTAAAGACATTATTTTACTTTCCAAGCAGGCCTGGATTTATGGTATATTACAGGAGCCTATAGGCACAGATGTCCTGGCGCTAGACTTCACCCTCCATGAACCGACAAACCCCCACTGATCTGCATCGCAAGTGTGCTGGCTATCCCAGCAGTCACTTCTACCTTACTTCCCCTGCCAAGTGTAGGTAGCTACAGGTGCCCCTTAATATACTATATACAGAGGTTTATTAAGTTGCTAGAGGCGTCCTTGACTGAAAGGAGATCTCATCAGTGGAATGGCGAGAGTTGGGCGAGTAACCTCTTATTTACACTCTACTCTGGACTCTGCATAGGGGAGGCACTTGGGGAGAGAATTGAGCCACTTCTCCATCATCAGGCGCCTGTAGGCATATGCCTACAGTGCCTTATGGTAAATATGTCTCTAAGTGTATAGTGGTCACAGAGTGAAGGGGATATGGAAAAAGTTCAAGTTTAGGACACACTGGGCCTCTGCCTGCTCCTGCTAGGTGTACTTCATCAATCCTATGTATAAGAGCCAAGAGCCAATGAATAATGGCAAGGGAACATGGGCACTTGCCTAGGAGCCCGGTTAGAATTCGGGGGCCTGTAATGGTTGGCTGGATGCAGGGTTGTAGATACAGAAAGATAAATAGGCGCAGGGGACATCGGCACAAAAAGGCAGTCTGTGGTAGGCAGGGAGGAGCAGATATCAGAGCTTCTTCTCAGGGCTTGCTCTACGTTCACATGCTGCCCTGCCAGTGGTTCAGCCCCTGGCCGCATTCATTTCAGGAAGTCACTTACTGCGGTAGGCATACTCTTATTTCCTCCTGAGATGCAGTGTGACCACTTGGATCAAAATATCTGCTCTGGTCTGATCTGGGGCATCAGTCAAGGCCAGGATGGAAGCCACCTGCTCAGGAAGGCTGCTCAGGTGAGCACATTCACTACTTAAAGGACTTACGAGGCCAAGTCCATCAAAAAAAAATAAAAAAAAGTTAGCTACCTTGCTCAGCTTGTAAGGCACGGAGGACGCCGTCCGCGCCCTCCGTGCCGTTCCGCTTGGTCCCCGCCGCTGCACAGCCCCCCGAACGGTCCCCGAACGGTCCCCGGGTCGGGCTCCCCAGCCCTTACCAAGATGGCCGGCGGAGCTGGCCGCGGCTGCGCAGTCCGCATAGCCGCCAGTGCGGCTGCGCAGCTCTAAGGCCAACCCCCCGATCCACGCAACAGTAGCGTGGATCGGGGGGTTGGCCTTAGAGCTGCGCAGCCGCACTCGCGGCTATGCGGACTGCGCAGCCGCGGCCAGCTCCGCCGGCCATCTTGGTACAGGCTGGGGAGCCCGACCCGGGCCGCGCGGTCGGGGACCGTTCGGGGGGCTGTGCAGCGGCGGGGACCAGGCGGAACGGCACGGAGGGCGCGGACGGCGTCCTCCGTGCCTTACAAGCTGAGCAAGGTAGCTAACTTTTTTTTATTTTTTTTGATGGACTTGGCCTCGTAAGTACTTTAAAGAGAACCTGAGCTGAAAATAAAAAGTAAAAATAACAATACACAAGTCATACTTACCTTCTGTGTAGTCTACTCCACAATCTATTTCTCCTTTCCTGCATCCCATTTGTCCACTGTGCTCAATGGAATTCTTCGTCCTCCATTTTAAAAATGGCCATTACCCCATAACCGATTCCTGGTCAGCACACTATTAAACTGTAATATCACCCACTTGAGCCATAGGGAAACATGGACATTACCTTGCACATTCAGTTGTAGCTGCTGATACTGTATATAACTGACAGCAACTGGTATATTTCAGTTCTGACAAAATATTGTCAGAACTGGAAGGGATCACTGTAAGAAGAAAATGGTGAGCTTCTGAGAGGAACTGACGGTGAGGTATGTATGTAATATTCATTTGCAGCTACGTCATGTGTTTATTTTAAATAATTTTACTTGCTACAGGTTCCCTTTAACTGTCTGGTGTTCTGTTAAAGGGGAACTTCAGCCTAAACAAACATACTGTCATTAAGTTACATTAGTTATGTTAATTAGAATAGATAGGTAATATAATTTTTTACCCACCCTGTTTTAAAAGAACAGGCAAATGTTTGTGATTCATGGGGGCTGCCATCTTTGTCATGGGGGCAGCCATCTTTTTGGTTGAAAGGAGGTGACAAAGGAGGTGACAAAGGAGGTGTCCTGATAACCCCTCCCAGCTGCACACGCTAGGCTTCAAATGTCAAATTCAAAATGTAAAAAAAATAAAATTTGCACCAAAACAGCAGAACGAGAGCAACAACATCAGAAATCCCATCATGCTTTGCACAGCATCAGGGGAAAAAAGCCTGGGCAGTTTTCTTCTGTGCAGCTAAAAATGAGACTTGGATAAGAGAAACAAAGTTCTGATGCTGTGAAACTGTTAAAGAAACACCAGGCCTTTTCAGTGCTGCTTGGTCGATTTTTAGTCCGGAGGTTCACTTTAATGAATCAGGGCAGTGTAGGGACTTTTCCAGCAAGCTGTGTGAAGGTATGATCGCAATCTCAGACCTGCACATGATCTTCTGTTGTCCTCCTTTAGAATTACCTCCTCACATTCACATTTACAAGATTTTGCACTTGCTTCACCCCTCCTCTGGAATGCCCTCCCACAACACATCCATCACTCGCCCACCTTTGCTACCTTTAAACGCTCTCTAATCACTCACTAGTTCCGACAAGCATATGCGCTACCTTAGACCACATCCCCGTTGTCCTAAGACCAAATTGCACTCCAACTAGATATCCTAAAACACACTGCCTCTTTATGTTTGTTGAATACTACCCCACCTCTTGTGTGTCCCCTCCCCCCCCCCCCCCCCCCCCCATTCCTTTAGATTGTAAGCTCTCAAGGGCAGGGCTCTTTCCCTTTTTGTGTCGTGGAAATAATTATATATTTTATTCATCATGTTACTTTTATCACTGTCATTACCAATTCTGTATCTTGTATTCTAAGTAGAAGATGAAGCCGGCACCATCAATAAAGTATTATGCTCTTTTATTAGCTATTCATCATAGCAGTCCGTCACATAGGTATGCAACGTTTTGGGGGGATGCCCCTTTATCAAGCAAGTGACAGAATGTATATGGATAATCATACAATGCAATTTATACAAAGCCACCATGTAAACCTCCAATCACTGGTCAGAATCTCTAGACCAATCATAAGGCCCAATACATCATGCGGACCTGATAGAAGCCTTAAAGATAAGGACAGAGCCAATAAGAGTAAAGAGACACTCACCCACATGTCAGCACCCAGGAACGCCGAGCATCGCCGCATCCATAAGCAAGAGTCGCCATCTGTGGCCAAGACCCGCCCCAAAGAGGCGGGCGGGACTCCCACATTGGTGCGCGGCCGGGGGAGCACCACGTGACCAGCTACGTAAGAGCTGGACACTAGCAGGGCCTGAAGGGGAACGCGGAAGTGACGCGCCGCATGCAGAGACGCATGTACGCGTCACTCTCCAGTGCCCACGTGACCCTGCCGGCGCCGCCCCAGTCACATCACCATGGTAACCCACGCTACGGAGCCGCGCCTGCCCAGAAGCTCAGGCGCTGATCATGCGAGGCAATGAGGCTGGAAACAGAGTAAACAATATTAAGAAAAGTGAGAAAAATTTGAGAAATTAATGAACATACCATCAAAATGATATACCAACAGTATCATAATTTGATCATAGATCAGTACCTTTGAATCTAAGATAAAACATGAACTCCAAAGATGTTGGGTCTTGAGAACTAGGACATAAAAATATATGATCAAAAAGATAAACAAATGATCAAAAAAATCAAAAAAACTATGGTCATATATACATGTAAATAGTCATTATAATAGAGGCGACAATTCAAATTCCCTATTAAGGCCCCGAGGATCAAGACAATCTAATGTCCTGATCCAGTAGGCTTCCCTATATAGAAATTTTTTTATCCTGCTACCTCCTCTAGTTATAGGTGGAATTGCTTCAATAATTTGGCATCTAAGTTGATTGACATTATGTCCACATCTAACAAAGTGTGACGGAACAGCTTGTTCCACAAGTTTGTTACGTGTGGCTGATTTGTGGACAGACAATCTCACTTTAAATTTGGATGTGGTCTGTCCTACATAAATAAGCCCACAAGGGCACTTAAGTAGGTACACCACAAATTGGGAATCACAGTTATAGCAACCTTTAATTGGAAATTGTTTTCCTGTATGTGGATGAACTATATAGGGAGATCTGATAATAGAGTGGCAATGCACGCAGTTAAGACAGGGGAATGTACCCCTACGAGTGCGGCATTCTGGTGGTCTAACCAAGGTCCTCATCTCAGCGTGTACTAATCTGTCCCGCAGAGTGGGAGCTCGCTTGTATGAAAATAATGGTGGATTTTGAAATTCAATAACCGAGGGGAACGAGCGAGACAATGAACTCCAATGTCTTTTTACAATTCTATGAATGGAGTCACTCCATACGTTAAAATGAGAGATAAAGGGCAGTCGGTTGCCTACACTCCTTCTCCCCTTAAAGCGACCAGGTGTCACTCTCGCTTCCCTGCGTGCATTAGCCACTACCTCCTCAGGATACAGACGTGCTAGAAATTTCTTTGTCACTTCATCTAACCGGGACTCCAGTGTATCCCCATCATCCACTATACGGCCTAACCGCATAAATTGACTCTTAGGTATGGCACATCTAGTACTCCTAGGGTGGAAGCTGTCAAAGGATAAGATAGCATTACGGTCCATGGGTTTCACATAAAGATCTGTACAAAGCCTTCCACTATCGATTTTTACTAACGTGTCTAAAAAGTTAACACTATCAGTATCACAATGTATAGTGAGGCGAATAGCCTCACATTGTTAATGTAACTGTGAAACCAGCTCATCAAGGGTCGAATGCGGCCCCGCCCACACGCAAAAAATATCATCAATATATCTAAGCCAAATTTTGGCATACCTTAGAAAATTGGGATTGTTGTAAACGAAGCTTTCCTCATAAACATTCATGTATATATTTGCGTAGGACGGGGCCACGTTCGACCCCATGGCTGTACCTCGGACCTGTAAGTAGAAACGATCATTAAATACAAAGTAATTAAATTTCAAAACGATATATAACAAATCAATCAAGAGCTGAATCTGAGGATCAGAAAAGTCAGAAGCTATGAATAGCATGTGACGGACAGCCTCCACACCTCCATCATGAGGGATGGAGATGTAGAGGCTCTCAACAACCATAGTAACCAACAAACTTCCCTCAGGGATATCCCGCAGGGAAGAGATAATTTCCAGGAACATAGAGGTGTCCCTCAAGTATGATTTCTGTGCTACAACAAATGGGCGAAGAATGAAGTCAAGATATTTTGCAAGGGGTGAAAGAATTGAATCTATCCCTGATACGATAGGGCGACCTGGAGGGTGTTGTAAATCTTTATGAATTTTTGGGACCAGGTATAATACCGGTGTTCTTGGACATTCCATCTGTAAGAATTTAACTAATTTGTCATCAACTATCCCAGCTGTGCCCAACCTACGGCCCGCGGGCCATTTGTGGCCCGCGAGGCCAGTTTCTGTGGCCCGCGCGGCGGTGTCCTCCGAAGGGGTAGGCTGGGGGAGACTGAGGAGGCTGCCCGCGGAGGGGTAGAGGATCGGGTGGTATTGCGTAGTAAAGTATCGGCGTAGTCCCGCGCATACACGCTGGTATTCAGCCCCGGGTAGCGCTGGGATAGTTAGAAAGCCTCGCTCATTGGTTAGTGCAGGAACCTTCCTTCAATAGGAATTAGGCTGATTCCTATTGGAGGAAGGTTCCTGCACTAACCAATGAGCGAGGCTTTCTAACTATCCCAGCGCTACCCGGGGCTGAATACCAGCACATTCTCAAGTATGCGCGGGACTACGCCGATACTTAACTACGCAATACCACCCGATCCTCTCCTCCTCGGGCAGCCTCCTCAGCCCCACACAGAGCGGGCAGCCCACTCAGCCCCACACAGACAGGTCAGCCCCACACAGACAGGGCAGCCTCCTCAGCCCCACACAGACAGGTCAGCCCCACACAGACAGGGCAGCCCACTCAGCCCCACACAGACAGGTCAGCCCCACACAGACAGGGCAGCCTCCTCAGCCCCACACAGACAGGGCAGCCTCCTCAGCCCCACACAAACAGGGCAGCCCACTCAGCCCCACACAGACAGGGCAGCCCACTCAGCCCCACACAGACAGGGCAGCCCACTCAGCCCCACACAGACAGGGCAGCCCACTCAGCCCCACACAGACAGGGCAGCCTCCTCAGCCCCACACAGACAGGGCAGCCCCACACAGACAGGGCAGCCTCCTCAGCCCCACACAGACAGGGCAGCCCACTCAGCCCCACACAAACAGGTCAGCCCCACACAGACAGGGCAGCCTCCTCAGCCCCACACAGACAGGGCAGCCCACTCAGCCCCACACAGACAGGGCAGCCCCCTCAGCCCCACGCAAAGCTGACAGCCCCCTCAGCCCCAGACAGAGCAGACAGCCCCCTCAGCCTCACACAGAGCGGGCAGCCCCACACAGAAACTAGCTCACGTTCTCGCATCACAGATGATCATCTTCATTCTGTATTAAGAATAAATGTTACAAATTTGGAGCCAAATATCCAGAAATTGGTTTCTGAAAAACAGCCGCAAACTTCTCATTAAGAAAATGTGTATCAAATGGTGAGTACAACAATTCTTATATTGTCGTTTTCTTTCCACTTCCAACACCATGTTAACTGTTACTAGAAAAATGTTTAAAGTTTTACTTCGAAAATTTGTATGCATGTGTTCCGGCCCTCGAGATTTTTCTTGATTTAAAGTTCGGCCCTCGGGCCAAAAAAGGTTGGGCACCACTGAACTATCCTATCATGAACAGCTTTATTTAAAGTGTCCGAGATACGTTTTTGTATATCAGATAGGGGGTCACAGGGAAGTGGTTGGTAAGTGTTGGAATCAGATAATTGGCGCATTGCTTCTGACACATAGTCTTCCGTGTTCATCACCACCACTGCTCCCCCCTTGTCTGCGGGTTTGATGACAATGGAGTCATTTAATTCAAGTTCCCGTAATGCACGACGTTCCTCAATGGAAAGATTATGTTGCACGTATGTTCCAGGATTACCTGCCCTAAATAAATTATCTATATCTTTAGACACATTACTGATAAAGTTATCAATAATTTGACAAGATGGTGGATTGAAAGAACTTTTTAAACGCAGTGTGGTATCCCTCAATGTGAGCACAGACTCATCATGATCATCAGAAGATGGTGAAAAACGAGGTAAACTAAAAAAGTGCTTCAACTTCACGTTTCTATCAAATCTTTGTAAATCTAAGTCAAGTTGGAGACGGTCAGGCCAGTGGGTGGGGGCAAACGAGAGTCCCTTATTGAGAACACGTTGTTGAGATTCAGATAATGGAAAGGTAGAGATGTTAACCACAATGTTGTTACATGTTACTTCTTGTTCTTCTGTTTCTGGCGCAGCCTTTCCTTTATGCTTCCTGTGGCTTCCACCACGCCGCTTTCGTCTTGGCGGGACACATCTGTGGTGTCCTCGGGAGTACTGACTGGCAAAAAAATCAGAGGAGCCATTCCCAGAGGGTAAGGGTTCTATCGGTTTGGATGGACGCGGTCCCCCTTTAGGTGGTCTAGGAGGATTTTTTGGTCGTACAGGACGTTTATATGGTTGTTGCCACACATAGACATAGCCAGAGCTGTAGTCTGAAGCATCACGTTGGAATTTATGTCGTTTCACTGTCTCAATCTGACTAGTAGTCGTTTTACGAAAAGTCTCCAATTCTGTTTGGATTTTATCAAATTCATCTTGCTTAGTAAGCTCTTGAAGTTGCTGTGTCATATTCTCTAGTTGTGTGTTCAGTTTAGGTATTTCACTCTGAATACGATTAATGGTTAAAACCATAGAATCGAATGCAGTCTTATTCCAGATAAGGGACCATGTGTGGCAAAAAGTAGCATCAGTTGGAAACATGATCGGGCTAACATGTGATCTAATACCTCTTGGGATCCGGCCTACTCTCAAATATTCTCCCAATGTTGCCGCATGTAGTTCATATGACATTCGCGTCTTTTCCATGCGTTCAATCTGCTTGCGTAGTGTGCGTACATCAGTAGCTGCCAGGAAGGCGACCCCAGGTCTAACAGAAGACACAGCCCGTATTGTCTCGTCCGATGTAAATGAGAAGGTGAGTGAGTCCATATCCACCGGCTCCATGGTGACAATAAGTGGTAGGGTGCACTCCACGTGGTGTAGACTCGTGAAAAGTGAAGAGGAGGCACTCCTTCCTATGTCCAGTTTCGATGTGCCTAGGCTGTCCGTATACCAAGCGGATATAGTAAGTAGAAGATGAAGCCGGCACCATCAATAAAGTATTATACTCTTTTATTAGCTATTCATCATAGCAGTCCGTCACATAGGTATGCGACGTTTTGGGGGGATGCCCCTTTATCAAGCAAGTGACAGAATGTATATGGATAATCATACAATGCAATTTATACAAAGCCACCATGTAAACCTCCAATCACTGGTCAGAATCTCTAGACCAATCATAAGGCCCAATACATCATGCGGACCTGATAGAAGCCTTAAAGATAAGGACAGAGCCAATAAGAGTAAAGAGACACTCACCCACATGTCAGCGCCCAGGAACGCCGAGCATCGCCACATCCATAAGCAAGAGTCGCCATCTGTGGCCAAGACCCGCCCCAAAGAGGCGGGGGGGACTCCCACATTGGTGCGCGGCCGGGGGAGCACCACGTGACCAGCTACGTAAGAGCTGGACACTAGCAGGGCCTGAAGGGGAACGCGGAAGTGACGCGCCGCATGCAGAGACGCATGTACGCGTCACTCTCCAGCGCCCACGTGACCCTGCCGGTGGACATAGGAAGCTGGACATAGGAAGGAGTGCCTCCTCTTCACTTTTCACATGTATCTTGTATTCTGTATTTTCTATTGTTTTTGTATTTTGTCACCAATTATGTATTTTGTATATTGGTGTATACCATTATCTGTATTATTATGTACCCCATGTTCATTTCTTACTTTGTACAGCACCACGGAATATGTTGGCACTTTATAAATCAATGTTAATAAAAATAATGATTGCATCCCGCTGACTCCAATAATATTAAACTAATTTCTTCTCATAAGACAATGGGATCGGCTCTGGTGTTTATGCGAACAACGGGAAAAGCCGGTACAATCTTGAATGGCCAGCACTTGACCAATGTTTAATGCCCGTATAACCCTCCTTTAGACAAAAAATAACTGGAGGGACATGATGACATAGCACTACATGGAGGGGACCAAAGCAGTTATTGGGTGGAGGGGTGTGGAGAATTGGGGAGCAATTAGTATAACGCAAGTTGGAGGCACGCTAATTGCAGCATGAGGGGAAAATAAAGGCGTAGGTATGGGTATGCCACAGTTGGGTGCAGGGTGAGACAAAGGACAGCTTACCCTGCTGCCGCTGAATTTCCTGGCGGTGTAAAAAAAACTATTCCCCCTCCGAGTTGCAGCGATTGCCAGAACCTCGAATTACCCTTGCACGGGGCGCGCACTAGCATTACTGCTATAGTGACACCCAATTCAGGTGCAGCGCCAGCACCACTTGTTTTGAAAAGAAAGTGAAGATGAATTAATTAATTGAGTGTGCTGGGTTGGCATATGCAGGCCCCGATTTACATCACTGGAGTCTATAGGCACAGACGTCCTGGCACCCTAAACTTCACTCTTCATAAACCTACAAAACCCTGCCGAACTGTACTGCAAGTGTGCTGGCTAGCCCAGCTGTCACTTCTCCCTTACTTCCCTTGCCCATCATAGGTAGCTACAGGTACCCCTTAGTATTAGGTACCCAGTAGCTAGTGGTGCTCCTGAATGAAAGGCGATCTGGTCAGTGGAATGCCGAGACCCAGGTGAGTAACTTCTCATTTACACTCTCATCAGGACTCTGCATAGGGAAGGAGGTAGAGGAGACACTAGGGGACTGGAGTGAGGCGCCTTTCATTCATCAGGTGCCTGTAGGCACGTGCCTACGGTACCTTACGGTAAATCCGGCCCTGGGCATATTGGAGAATACGTAATGGGTAGATGACAATTAAATGTGGAGAGGGTAGAGAAAAAAACACTAATTTTGAAAAGAAGGAATAAGGGCGCTAGGGAGCACTAGTAACCTATTTCTCCCCCACATATTACCACCACTGTGGGTGTGTACGGTTAGGGGGCCCAGACTACTTACCCTGCTGCTAGGGCCCTGTTGGTCTCAATCTGGCTCTGCTATGCATATTAAAATATATACAGTAAAACTCAGCCTAATGACTAGTATATAGACAGAAATCTGGAAAAATCTGGAAAATAAAAGTTTGTATTTCGGTTTCCTGGCTCCCGGTTGTTAGTGATCTATGAATTCTCAGGTGACGTAAAAAATCTTGAATAATGAAAGGTATGGGTTACTGAAGAAGTCATTTTACCAGGAAATGAGAGAGGATTATATAGACGTGCCCTGACTTGACTATTGCTCAATCTGACTGTTTACAGGGGAATTGGGCAACAATTATTTAATGTCTCTGCATACCTTAACTATCCAGCTGTCAGGAGGATCGCTGCAGGTCAAAGGTGAGAGCACAATGCCCATTTTGAAAAACAACTATGCAGGTAGCAGTGGCATCTTATTATGCTGGCTGTTCATCCTGGTACAGGAGGGGTACAGCGTGGACTTGTCTGTACCATGGGCAAGGTGTGTGCTCTTGGTGGTGTTGGTGGCTGGATAGTGGAATGGTGAAGGGCTCTGCCTCTGACACAGGAAACCTAGGTTGAAATCTCAACTTCTCCTGTTCAGTAAGCAATCACCTACCCAATAAGGAGTCCCTGGGCAAGTCTCCCTAAAGGTGGCCACTGGCCAGTAACAGTACACTTTGCTGAACGCTCATTTATGAATGATTCTTCATATGAATGATTGGAAATGATTGGTTAGGAGATTTCTGTCCATCAGTGGTCCCAAATGACCATTTCTGATCGTTTATATGAAGAATTGTTTGTAAATGGTCATTCGGCAAATTGTATCATTCGTGGCCACCTTATCACTGCTACTGCCCACTGAGTATACCCTAGTGGCTGCAGCGCCTTGAAAGGGAGAAAAGCGTAATATAAATGTTATTTGTCTTGTCTTGCCTCACAAACACATATCCTTGCCTGCCAACTTATTTCCAAAAAGCTGGGGACACCTATCTCCCAGTGCAGCATCTGGGGGTCGCTGTTACATAGTTAAAGCATTTTGAAGGTTAGGTATGTGTTCATTAGAACTTTTTCTTTCCTCACCCTCAGTTTTCAGTCTCTAAGGACAGTAAAAATAAACTTTTTTCCCCCCTGGAAGTCGCCCCTAGATAAATCTTTGTTCCAGGCAGATGCCTTATCAGCTGGTCCCTAGAAGCGCCTCTGGAGTCAAACACATTTTTCTGTAAAAAAAAAAAAAAGCCATACATTTCCACAGATCTGTACATCAGTCTGGAAAGAGGGACAAATGAGGAAGAAAGAGGGACAGTGGGATTTGGTTCCCAAAGAGAGACTGTCCCTCCAGAAGAGGGACAGTTGGGAGCTATAAAATTAGTTGGCTTCAAAAGGCATGTGTTAGCAAGCATTGAAGTTCTTATAAGCTCTGTACATTTCTAAAATGCCAGAGATGTTGTTCTTCCAAAAATAATGAAGACGCATGACATTTATACATGCAATCCTGCTTTCTGAATGGTCAGTGCAGCCATCTTCAAATGCTAAGTCAAGGATCTGAACAGCACAGTTCCAAGTCTCTATAAGTGATCTCTGCATTTCATGTACAATTTGCATGAGCATGAAGTTGATCTGTTTCTTCCTGGATGACCCAAGATGACATTTTACAAAGAACACCAAAAAATGGTTCTTTACACCTGAACTGAAAGGGATATGGTGGCTTCCATACCTATTTCCTTTTAACCCTCCTGGCAGTATTCTGGAGCTGAGCTTGGGCTCTGTTTTGGGAACTGGAAGCAGTAAGCCCGAGCTCAACTCGGAATGGATAAAAGCGCTGCTCCCTTTCATCTCCTGGGTCCCATGCGCCATCAGCGATTATCAGCGGGACTTAGGCTTCTCCCCCGGCCGCCAGGATTCCCTTTACCTTCATTCTTTCTCCGGGGATTTCGACGGCCCTTCAGGACAGCCGAGCGGCAGTGCGCGGCGGGGCGGTGTGACACCATCGGGGGCATGGAAAAAATTAAACTTGACCTGAACTTTTGCTCAGGGTAGTAGGAATCAGAGAACTGTATGTATATAGAGAGTTTAGCCTGTCTGATACCACCACCTGGACCCCAATCTGCGCAGGACAGAAGGAGACAGAGAAATGCTGCCTGCATGTATATAGAGAGTTTAGCCTGTGCAGGCTGCTGATCCCAGTGAATGCACATCGCTGTCAGCGAGTGTTAGAGGAGCCAGACTCCCAACTTCCTATGCAGAATCTTTTGCACAGCAGCAGACAGATCTTTGCCTCAGAGCAAATATTGCCTTGATAAAGGGGTCCTATGTGGCTCCGAAACGTTGGCCATATTTTTTCTTGGGTTTACTGGTCTGATAAAGCATACAGCTCATAGTACTGCTTTCGTATGGTAATTTTCAGTTTAGGTCCACTTAAAACCTCAAACATTTAAATAAATATACTGTACTTTATACCTACTATAAGTATGTTATAAAATGCTTGGAAAAGATACAGTAAGTGCTTTAAAGTGGTATATTATGAGGTTCCGAAATACATGTGGCTGGATAAGCAAATGAACAACCTGCTTTTGCTTTTTGTTTTACAATCTGTTAAATCTTTTGGATTCCCGTGTTAGGAAAATAAGGTAGTCCTATTGATTTTGCCACAAATTAGGCTCAATTTATTAGTGTGTTTGGTTGAGGGGATTAGTATGTTGTAAATCAGGGCTATGAAAAACCAACAATAAAAATAAATTAGGGTTTCTTTGTTGTGGGCTAGAATGGAGCTGCTTTTTTCAATTAACAAGATTCGCTGTCTGTAGATAGCCATATATCAGCAATCTCTTTTTTCTCTTTGTATAGCATTGTGTTTTTATTCATTTTTTTACAGTGTCAAAACATTACATCATTACGAGAAAAGAAGAAAAATATTCAGACGTTCGGAGTCTAATTTGTTAAAAGCAGAGGCTTGTTGACAACGAAGAATGGCACGGTGCTTGTTTGTATACTGTGCGATATCAATCTGTAAGAATTTTCTTTAGCTGTATTTAACAGATATCAGTGATTTGCTGCATTGGAATTTACACTATTTATAATATTAATTTATTTATTCTTAAAACGTTGGTTTCTTGCTCTATAAAAAGGTAATTTTCCCTATGTGGCATACTGAAAAAGCAGTTCACCCTCCCGTCACTTGAAACTGATTTAATGTACCCCTGACCTCTCTTTAAAGAGACTCTGTAACAAAATGTTCAGCCTTATTTCTTCTATCCTATAAGTTCCTATACCTGTTCTAATGTGGTCTGGCTTACTGCAGCCTTTCCTGGTTGCACAGTTGCTGTAATATCTCTGTTATCTAATCTAATCTTCTTTCCTTTGTCAGCTTTGTCGGCTCAGGCAGGAATGTGCTGCTCTGCTTGTGATAGGGAGAGCTATACACGCCCCCTACTGGCTCTGTATGAGTTACAAACTGAGCTTATCTGAGCCTATCACATGCGGGTTACCAGCCATGTCTTTGGTTTGTAAACACTGCCTAAAACTGGCAATTACAAGCCAGGATTGCAGCAGGGAGTGACAGAAACAGCACAGAGGGGCCCAGGAGAACATAATGAATAGAATGGTATGTTTTTATGGTAAGGATTTTTGAGTACAGATCATCTTTCAATTTGCATAATTTTAATGTTTCGGGTTTTTCTTTAGCTGTGCTATGACATCAATCACAGCACCTACCTCCCCCTTTAAGGCTTTAAGGCCCCCCCCTCCCCCCCATGCTGCTCAGCTGAAATCTTCGACTGGGACAGAATGTTGAGGATGGGCTGGGAGGAAGTGTCAGTACTTCCTCCTCTCTGCCGGTCCTCAGGAACGCCCCCTGCACCTGCCGCTATTAGTTCCTATCTGCACAGCGCTGTGTGCGGTCTTGGGGTAATTTAGCTGAGAACGATAGTGTACTAAAAGCTGTACAGTATCGTTCTCAGCTAAAATTACCCCAAGACCTCACACAGCGCAGCTTTGCAGCGCACTGTGCAGATAGGAACGAATGCAACATTTTCTGAGCATTTACGCTTCAATGGATGGTATAGAAAAATCACTAAGCGCTTTAAAAGGCGCTTGGATAAGCTATTTTTTAGCGCTTTTCAACAGAAATGACATTTAACAAAATCATTTCCAGGTCAAAGAGTTTACTTCCTGATCTGCGGGAAAAAAAAGCGCTAATTGCCAAACAAAAGCGCTTACAATAGCACTTGGCAAAATCGCTATAAAAACGCCTGAAAAAACAATTTAAAAAGCGCTAACAAAAGTGCTCAGTGCTTACAATTGCGCTGGCGAATTATAATCTGAACAAGGCCTAAGCTTTTCAAAGCCAGTACACATTATACCTAGTCTCCCAGAATTCCCTGGGAGGAGAAGAAACATATATAAATACCCTGGCTAAGCATCAATAGGTGGGTGGGGTTATGTACCTATACACAGCAATAGATGCAGAAACTAGGAAAATTACAGTAAAAGTAGGTATCCTGGATAATTTACTGCATTCTACTATATGTCACTACAGTAGCTCTTTAAAGTGTACTTGAGATGGGAAAAATAGAAAAAAAAAATACACGGGGCTTCCTCAATTCCCCTCCAGGCTGAATACCCTCCACCTTGATCATCCACAATTCGCACTAAACAACGGAATACCCATCCCACCGCCGATCAGCCGCAATTCGGCCCTGAAAGTTCTTCAGTCGGGGCCAGTCCTCACAGGCGCAGTCCGACCATGCTTCCACTTTGCACTCCTGTTGTCGGGGGTGTTCTGTGTCTGCGCAGTACTGCACAGGCGCAGAACGCTCCTGACAATGGTAGCGTGACAGGGGCGCGTTTGTGGTCGTGCATTATCCATGCCCCAGACAGGAGGACTTTTGGGGCAGAATGGCGGATGTTGCAGGCGATTAGCTAAATGTACATCTCATACGGCGGCAGGGCTGGACTACAGGTGAGAGACGAGGGCTGTGGCGGCTGAAAGCTTAACATCTATATTGAATCTAGAGCCTACCTACAGGCAGCGGGGGAGAGCTTGTGTGTCAAACTCTATGGTTTTATATTTTGGTGGAAAATGTCAGTGCACTTTTTAATAAAGCCTTTTAAGTTTGTAAACAGTATTATGGGAGTGTTTTTCACTCTATTCTGAGGTTCAGAACTACAGGTCCTACTCAAAAAATTAGCATATTGTGGTAAAGTTCATTATTTTCTGTAATGTACTGATAAACATTAGACTTTCATATATTTTAGATTCATTACACACAGCTGAAGTAGTTCAAGCCTTTTATTATTTTAATATTGATGATTTTGGCATACAGCTCATGAAAACCCAAAATTCCTATCTCAAAAAATTAGCATATCATGAAAAGGTTCTTTAACCAGTTCGCATTCAGTCGTTTTTCGCTTCATGCATCCGAACAATGTTCACCTCCCATTCATTAGCCTATAACTTTATTACTACTTATCACAATGAACTGATCTATATCTTGTTTTTTCCGCCACCAATTAGGCTTTCTTTGGGGGGTACATTTTACTAAGAGCCACTTTACTGTAAATGCATTTTAAAAGGAAGAATAAGAAGAAAACGGAAACAAATCATTATTTCTCACTTTTCGGCAATTATAGTTTTAAAATAATACATGCCTCCATAATTAAAACCCACGTATTGTATATGCCCATTTGTCCCGTTTATTACACCATTTAAATTATGTCCCTATCACAATGTATGGCGACAATATTTTATTTGGAAATAAAAGTGCATTTTTTCCGTTTTGCATTCATCACTATTTACAAGCTTATAATAAAAAAAAAAAAGAAATATTTCAATCTGACATAGATATTTAAAAAGTTTAGACCCTTAGGTAAATATTTGTGTTTTTTTTTTTTAATTGTAATGTTTTTGTTTTTTTTTAATTAAACATTTTATGTGGGTATTTTTGGGAGGGTGGGATTGAAATTGTATTTTTTTTGTAAATATATGTGTATTTTTATTTTTATTTAACCTTAAGATGTAGTTTACTTTTTGGCCACAAGATGGCAGCCATGAGTTGTTTACAGTGACGTCACTCTAAGCGTACCACGTACGCTTAGAGCGACATAGGAAGCAGAAAAAGCGTAGCTTCCGAGAGAAGCTGTCGCTTTTTCTGCGGGGGAGAGGAATCAGTGATCGGGCACCGTTGCCCGATTCACTGATTCACTGGCTAACAAACCGCCGGCCGGGAGCGCGCGTGCACGCGCGCGATCGGCCGCGTGGACGCGCAGGAGCGCACATGGCTTCCTGGACGTGAGTTTCACGTCCAGGAATGTCAAATAGTTAAACGAGCTATTAACCTAATCATCTGAATCAAATAATTACCTCTAAACACCTGCAAAAGATTCCTGAGGCTTTTATAAACTCCCAGCCTGGTTCATTACTCAAAACCGCAATCATGGGTAAGACTGCCGACCTGACTGCTGTCCAGAAGGCCATCATTGACACCCTCAAGCAAGAGGGTAAGACACAGAAAGAAATTTCTGAACGAATAGGCTGTTCCCAGAGTGCTGTTTCAAGGCACCTCAGTGGGAAGTCTGTGGGAAGGAAAAAGTGTGGCAGAAAACGCTGCACAACGAGAAGAGGTGACCGGACCCTGAGGAAGATTGTGGAGAAGGACCGATTCCAGACCTTGGGGGACCTGCGGAAGCAGTGGACTGAGTCTGGAGTAGAAACATCCAGAGCCACCATGTACAGGCGTGTGCAGGAAATGGGCTACAGGTGCCGCATTCCCCAGGTCAAGCCACTTTTGAACCAGAAACAGCGGCAGAAGCGCCTGACCTGGGCTACAGAGAAGCAGCACTGGACTGTTGCTCAGTGGTCCCAAAAACTTTTTTCGGATGAAAGCAACTTTTGCATGTCATTCGGAAATCAAGGTGCCAGAGTCTGGAGGAAGACTGGGGAGAGGGAAATGCCAAAATGCCTGAAGTCCAGTGTCAAATACCCACAGTCAGTGATGGTCTGGGGTGCCATGTCAGCTGCTGGTGTTGGGCCACTGTGTTTTATCAAGGGCAGGGTCAATGCAGCTAGCTATCAGGAGATTTTGGAGCACTTCATGCTTCCATCTTTCAGCACGACCTGGCACCTGCTCACAGTGCCAAAATCACTGGTAAATGGTTTACTGACCATGGTATTACTGTGCTCAATTGGCCTGCCAACTCTCCTGACCTGAACCCCATAGAGAATCTGTGGGATATTGTGAAGAGAAAGTTGAGAGACGCAAGACCCAACACTCTGGATGAGCTTAAGGCCGCTATCGAAGCATCCTGGGCCTCCATAACACCTGAGCAGTGCCACAGGCTGATTGCCTCCATGCCACGCCGCATTGAAGCAGTCATTTCTGCAAAAGGATTCCCTTTTTTTGGTTTAAAAACACTTTTCTTTTATTGGTCGGATGAAATATGCTAATTTTTTGAGATAGAAATTTTGGGTTTTCATGAGCTGGATGCCAAAATCATCAATATTAAAACAATAAAAGGCTTGAACTACTTCAGTTGTGTGTAATGAATCCTACTAATATAATAAATGGGAAAGTTCGGATGTTTTGATGTTTGTTACTCGATCACGCAAAAATGGCTGAACGGATTTAAATGAAATTTGGCACACACAAAGTACATTATCTGGAATAAAGTATAGGATACTTTTTATTCCCATAACCAAAAAGGGGGCGGAGACGCATACAAATTTCACTGGAAAATGTAAACTGCAGCCATTCTTACACTGTTAATGGTAGGGTTCTCAAACTTTGCACAGTTGGTCATTGGGTGACTGGGATTAATATTCAGAAAGGTGGGAGGAGCCTACAAAAGCCAATCATAATTCACCTATTGATTTTCAAGGGGAATATTTACATTGCTGCCATTCTTGCACTGTTGATGGCACAAGCCTCAAACTTGGTACAGTTGATCATTGGAAGACTGTGGTTCAATTTCAGAAAGGGGGTGGAGCCACAAACAGCCAATTAGATTTGTTTTATTCCAATGCAAATTATTGATGCCAAACACCGCAAAGCTCACAAACTTGGTAATTGAGTAATTGATTAATTGTGTGTGAGGGTTAGAAAAGTGGGCACAGCCAACACCAGCCAAATACATAAGCGGGCAACACTGGGTCATAAGTTGGCGGAGACAAATACAAATTTTACTGGGAAAATGTAAACTGCAGCCATTCTTACACTGTTAATTGTAGGGTTCTCAAACTTTGCACAGTTAATTACTGGGTGACTGTTGATTTTCAAGGGGAATATTTAATTGCTGCCATTCTTGCACTGTTAATGGCACAAGCCTGAAACCTGGTACAGTTGATCATGATTGGGTGACTGAGGTTTAAATTTATATAAGGGGGTGGAGCCACAAACAGCCAATATGATTTCTTTCATGTTAATTCAGGTTATTGATGCCAAAGACCGCAAAGCTCACAAACTTGGTCATTGAGTAGTTGATTAATTGTGTGTTAGGGTTAGGAAAAGTGGGCGCAGCCAAAACCTGCCAAATACATAATCGGGCAATGCCGGGTCATCAGTAGGCAGAGACAAATGCAAATTTCACTAAGAAAATGTAAACTGCAGCAATTCTTACACTGTTAATGGTAGGGTTCTCAAACTTTGCACAATTGGTCACTGGGTGACTGGGATTAATATTCAGAAAAGTGGGTGGAGCCTACAAAAGCCAATGAAAATTCACCTATTGATTTTCAAGGGGAATATTTAATTGCTGCCATTCTTGTACTGTTAATAGCACAAGCTACTTGCACTGTTACTCACATGTACCTGGTACAGATGGCCATTGGGTGATTGGAGTTTAAATTCAGAAAAGGGGTGGAGCCAAATCCAATCAGATTTATTTTATTTCAATGCAAATTATTGATCCTAAAGACCGCAAAGCTCAAAAACTTGGTCATTAAGTAGTTGAGTAATTGTGTGTTAGAGTTAGGGAAAGTGGGCGGAGCCAACACCGGGCAAATACATACTGGAACTTTGCACAGTGCTAATCAATTAACTGTCAGCTTGATTAACCAAGTTGCTAGTTAATTAGACACTACTTTCCAATAATTCTAGTCTAAAATATATGAAAGTCTAATGTTTATCAGTACATTACAGAAAATAATGAAATTTATCACAATATGCTATTTTTTTTTAGAAGGACCTGTATATGTCTGTGAAGTGCTGGGGAGCCTGGAGCCTGAGGTGTCCAGGGATTGAAGCATGCATTTAACCCACCTAATAGGGGATGAATTTCATCCGGTGAGTTTGTTCCCAGACGGGTGCCCTGGTGGTGGGTGAAGCCCTGTTCCCATATTTTATATCTTGCTAATTGAATTATCAGAAGACATCTATAGGCATTATATAATGGTCATACTGTTTATGGATATTATAAGGACTTTTGCACTATAATGTGCGCTTATCCAATTTCAATCTATATATGTGAATTATACGGACTACCAACCAGGAAGCGCACTCTTAATTTTATACACAACTGTATTTTAATTTTAAATATATTTTTACTGCCAATTACTGTTTATAGTGCCACTGCAGCGCTTTCACGACTGTGTGTATTTAGGATAGCTATATAGTCAATTAAATGTTGGAAGACAGGTTAATTGTATGTTATGCTGGCTTGAAAGCCCACTCTGAAATGGCTCCACGGCTGCAGCAAGCACAATATTGGAAGTTAATTTTCAAAGGTGTTACTTGTAGTTTTAACTTAACAATATGATATATTTCAGGGCATGCCTCGTTCAGTTTTGGGATTAGTTTAAAGGGTACAAATTTTAAAAAATGTGAGGAGCTGGCATGTGCAGGAAGTGGTCCTCATGATCAACGCTCACCCCGTTCTCTTCCGTCCCCCTCCATTCTCTTCTAAAGATCCTGAAAAGCTACTTCCTGGTTGGTGAGGTCAGTGACTAGTGCCGCAGGCACTGCCCCGGCGGAGTGTGTTCTTGACCACGCATCGGTGGCTAGGAGCGCTCTGTGCATGCACACTCCATCACGACTATGTAGCGCTCTTGTGCAGAGCGCTCCCAGACACAGGCACGCGGTCAGGGACGCTGCCTGAACACTAGTCACCGACCTCGCCACCAGGAAGCAACTTTGCTGGACTTTTAGAAGAGAACAGAGGCGGGCTGATGAAAATGGGAGGAGTGGTGGGCAGGGCATAAGGACATGCTTTCTCCCCCCCCCCCCCCCCCCCCCCGTTTTTAAAAATTGTGACCACTAAGGTATCCTTTAATGCAATGGGTAGTCCCATTTACTGATTCAGAAGCTCAAGAGTTCAACTTTTCATTGAAGGTACCTCTGATTATGTATTTATTCATCCTACGCTCAGATTGTATTGCCTAGAGTCGTGACGGATATGGTTTGACATTCCAGTTGAATGTTAATACATGGATAATAATACAGTGTATTTAACTTCATGCAAAGAAAGACTGTAAAATGAAAGCCATATTACAGTTAAAGGCTGCCTCGCTTTTCATATCATCATCACTACTCTCTGTAACGTTCTATGAAATGAGCCTATGCCTGTAATTTCAATCTTCACAGACCATTGGACAGGAGGTGTTCATTATTGATCTGCATGTTTTTTATTGTAATAATAGAGACAATGGATGCCTCAGCTGCTAAGGCGGTGAACTCTAAGCAGAAAACACTAACTGCTTTTCCTTAACCTTGGCCTCTGGACCTTACACCCATAAGGCTTCACATGTTAAATGTGTCTTTTAATCTCAGTGCCATTCCTTGTCAAGCCATTAGGCCCAGCTGAATAAATTAACGCAGGGACAAAAAGCTGCCTTAACCATGTGATTGCACTTTAGAGAAATCTCGGTTTTATAGCGTTGTTTAAATTCAGCCATTTAAGGAGCAAACAGGATGTTTCTATTTGCCATCTGTGGCAGAGAATTAAAAAGAGACACTATACTGGATTGACACCATTTCGCTGTTTTGAGATGACAAAAGAACATTAGCAGAACTCCAAACAATTTTTACTATACTGCAATACAGAAGCACTGTACTCTTATGCAGACAAAAACAAGTCATACAAGGATTCAGCTGTGCAGCAGAATAAAAATGAAAGCACAGCTGTGGCTATTCACATTGAATAATGTAATACATGGACCCTGTGCGTTAGAAGAAAAGTTATCAAGCAAAGTGCCACTTAGAGACCATGGATTTACAGTACCACAGTGTTAGACTGGAGTAGGTGGAGGACGTACATTTAAAATGGGTGAAGTGAGAATATGGGTGCCAGGAATAGCCACAAGAAGAATATTGGTAAAATGCTGATATTCTTCTATGGTTTTAGTGGATTATTCTGATAGTAAAATAACAATAGTTTTTACCAATATTTTACTATAGCCTAACCTAAACTTATTCCCACACAGAACCCTCTCTCTAACGATGCCTGGACCTAACTATCCATCCTCTGATGCCTAAACCTAGGCCCCCAATGCGAACACTAAAACCCCCTTTCGATGCCTAATACTAACGTCCCCCTCCGATGCATCACTCTAACTGCCCCTCCTCCAATGCCTAACACTAAATCCCCGCCCCTTCTCCATCGATAATATAAGCAGAACCCATTTTATCCAGGCGCCCTTGTCCAAAGCAAGTGGATTCGGCGCATGGCTCGTAAGAGCATTTCGTGGGGCTTCGGCAATAGCCGGCCCCCAAATTACATCTCCCTCTGAGTTGCGACAACTTGGAGGAGGAATAGTATTTAACGCCGATGGGAGTTTAGCGGCAGCAGGGTGAGCCGTCATTCGACTTACCCTGCGCCCAACTCACCGGGCTAATACGTACGTCCCTTGGCACCCAAATAAACTAAAAAGGCGCGCGGTATTGCACATGGTTCTAACAGAGTAATAGGTGGTGTTCCCCTGGCATAAGTAATGATAAAATTACAAGCCTTTTGCGCATCAGATCAGACCCAATGTTGCATGAGAAACCATGATTTTTAAGCAGTGGAGTGCAGCATTAGTGTGACAGCTGCTGTTTACTAAAGCAAAAGGTGTATGTGGGAGCAATTTAATGCTGGGAATACACGGTACATTTGTACCGCTTGATTGAGCCATTAAATGGCTCGATTGATAATTTCCGACATGTCCGATCACCCAGCGGATCGATTCCGCGCTCGATACCGCGGGCGGGACAATGGAAAAAGATAAGGAAAACGAGCAGGAGATAAGAGAATCGCCCGCGGGGACGAGCGGGAATCGATCCAGAATCTCAGAATCCAGCGGTATAATCGAGCGGTACAAACGTACCATGTATTCCCGGCATTAGACATGTCTTTCTAATCCAGTAGGAGGGGGAAGAAAACTGTAGTTAAATACATTTTTGCTTGGACAGGATCTTTCAAGCATGTGTACATTTCTATGTTTTAACTTGATAAAGTGATGCCTGCTAGAAAGTGTTAATGAGGTCTACATGAGGTTTTAAAAGAGCCCACATACCAAGTCGGTAGATTACAGACTGGTGTTAACCATACTGACACTACCGGTAGTATCAGAGTTGTAAAGGATGCCTAACTACTACTTCACTCCCTCAGATCAGGTTGTTATGGGTGTAAATATTATGGTGTCCACCCTTGTTTTATGACCTTAAAGGGGCACTATGGCGAAACATTTTAAAATTTAGAATATGTGCAAACATATACAAATAAGAAGTATGTTTTTTTCCAGAGTAAAATGAGCCATAAATTACTTTTCTCCTATGTTGCTGTCACTTACAGTAGGTAGTAGAAATCTGACAGAACCGACAGGTTTTGGACTAGTCTATCTCTTCATAGGGGATTCTAAGCAAGGCTTTTATTCTTTATAAAGACATTCCCTAAAAAGGATTTAAACATGGAAGGACTGGGACCTTTTGTCCTGGGGGAAAACACAACCCTGAGGCCCTTTCACAGCAGCCCCACCCCAAAAGCATAGCTCAAGACCCACGGCAGCCCCAGCCCAAATGCATGCCCTCATCCTCCCACTAGTGTTCCCACTAGGTCTAGTGTTCCCCACTTATGGCCTCCCTGGTGCTCTCCACTATCAATTCTATCCCCTGGTAGTGGTCCTCCTTCCTATATATTGTGCTACCCTTCATATAGTGAGTAGGGGGCAGAGGGGTAGGCAGAGGCGTAGCTTGGGTTTTCAACTTTGTCAGGGACAAAGACAATTTTTGTGCCCTTCCCCCAGTAAATCTGCTGACTGGGGTGGGTGTGAGGGAGCATCTCGATGCTGTCTGGGATGGGTGTGAGGGAAATCTAGACGCTGGCTGGGGTGGGAGATAGCATCTAGGTGCCAGGTGTTGGCTGGGGTGAGTGGGAGGAAGCATCTAGGTGCGGGGTGGTAGCTGGGGTGGGAGGGAACATTTAGGTCTGACTGAGCTGGGGGGGGGCAGTTAGCATCCAGGTGCTGGGAGGAAATCTATAGGTGCTGGCTGGGCTGGGGGGCAGTTAGCATCTAGGTGTTAGAGAACATATAGGTGCTAGCTGGCTGGCTGGGGGAGGGGGGTTAGCATCTCGGTGCTGTCTTTGGTTGGGTGGAGGGGAGCATCTAGACGCTGGCTGGGGTGGGTGGGAGATAGCATTAAGGTGCTGGGTGGTAGCTGGGGTGGGAGGGAACATCTAGGTGCTGGCAGGCTGGGCTGGGGGGACAGTTAGCATCTAAGTGCTGGGTGGTGGCTGGGGTGGGAGGGAACATATAGGTGCTGACTGGGCTGGGGGAGGGGGTGTTAGCATCTAGGTGCTGGCTTGGGGGAGAGGATACAGTGAACATTAGGGAGAGAAAAAAAACCCCAAAGTTAACAATTTTAAAGGGAACCTGTACTGAGTATAATTATTTAAAATAAACACATGAGGTAACTTCAAATGAACATGACATAGTTACCTTGCCATCAGTTCCTCTCAGTACCTTCCAGTTCAGCTCACCATTTTCTTCTGACAATGATCCCTTCCAGTTCTGACAACATTTTGCCAGAACTGAAATATATCAGTTGCTGTCAGTTATATATCAGTTGCTGTCAGTTACAGCTGATAGGAGAACTGTTGTGTCCATGTTTCCCTATGGCTCAAGTGGGCAATGTTACGGTTTAACTGTGTGCTGACCAGAAACCTGTTATGGGGTAATGGCCATTTTCAAAATGGAGGACGGAGAATTCCATTGATCCCAAATGGCAAACAGGACATGGGAGAGCAGGAAGAGATTGATGAGTAGACTAAGACTAAGCAGGTAAGTATGACATGTGTATGTTTGACTTTTAATTTTCAGTTCAGGTTTTCTTTAAGCTGCATTCTACCTTGCTGGTTGCGGCAGATGAAAAGCAGCAGCAACAGTCCAGGAGTGAGCCTTTTTCCTCCAGCGTACCGAGTCCACCCCATCATCACTGTGCAGGCTGGCCATGGCTGCCTGCTTCTATGAGGGCAACATAGTTGACGTTGAAATCAAGTCATGCTGCTGGCTGCCCAGTCCGATGTACAGGAAGCTGTCACAGCACCGCCCTGAACAGAGAGAGGAGGTCCAGGCCTGAAAATCCTCCACCACCTGTGTTTGTATTTGGTCCGCGCTGAAATCCAGGTGGGCAAAGCTTTCAATCTGCAGAAAAGGCAGAGGCTCCACACTCCACCAGCATCCAGCCTGCACTGTCTGTGACTGAGCGCGCTGTAGGGTTACCATGGTGACGGGGGTTAAGACGCATGAAGTCCGTGGATGCTGCGTCCGTAAACTCTTGTCACCATGGCGACAACCGTCCCGATAGCAGCCGCTGCTGTCAATTACTCAGGCCTCGGAGGCGGGAGCAATGAGCCTCAAAAGAAAAGCAGGCAGCGCGGCCTGGCGGGCCCGTTTTCTTGATGTGACGGCCGCGCGCCTGCGGCCCATAAAACAGGGCGCAATCCCCCCCGGCCCAGTCCGTGCCTGGATTTAAACAATGCATGATGCTGGCCAGCTTCCCTGCTTGCTACACAGTGAATGGGCCTGATTCACAAAGTGGTGCAAAGTGTTTGCAGGCCTGTGAAAAGCCCCTTAAAGTTTAGGCGTGATAAAATGAAACTTGCGCGAAATTCCCGCGCGTAAAGTTTTGCGTGCGCAATCGTGCGGCGCACGGTGCAGTGCGCGCAATACGCCCATTAAACCCTATGGGCGTTGCACGCAGAATTACGCGATTGCGCGTGTAAAACTTTGCGCGCGGGACTTTGCGCGCGATAAAGAGCACAAATCAGTGCTAACTCAGCGGTGCAAAGCTTATTACGCCTAAAATCTTTTAGGCGTGATAACTGAGTTATCACCGCTTTGTGAATTAGGCCCAATGGAAGTTGCTCTGTCCAACTGCCTAAAAAGTAAGTGCTTTTGAAAATAATTAAAGGGACTCCGAGCAGTGCAAAAACTATGAAAAGATGCATATCATTTTAAAGTGCTCTTTCTCCTCTTTCCAATGATATATAAACCGCCACCCTACGCCTTTTAGTTTTCGCTATTTTCGCGATTGAAATTGCCGCGGCCGCGATTTCAATCACGAAAATAGAGAAAACTAAAAGGCGTAGGGCGACGATTTAGGGGTCGTCAGAAAGAGGAGAAAGAGAGCTTTAGGGCGACTTTTTCTCAAAGTCAGCAGCTCCATTCAGCAGAAAAAGTCGCCCTGTGTAATACAATGTAACTATGGAAAGATGGATATCATTTTAAAGCTCTCTTTCTCCTCTTTCTGACGACCCCTAAATCTTCGCCCTACGCCTTTTAGTTTTCTCTATTTTCGCGATCGAAATCGCGGCCGCGGCAATTTCAATCACGACAATAGCGAAAACTAAGAGGCGTAGGTCGGCGATTTATATATCATTGGAAAGAGGAGAAAGAGAGCTTTAAAATGATATGCATCTTTCCATAGTTTCTGCACTGCTCGGAGTCCCTTTAAATCCCTGAGCATCCCCCATGAAGAGATGGACTAGTCCAAAACCTGTTGTTTCTGTCAGATTTCTACTACCTGCTGTAAGTGACAGCAACATAGGAGAAAAGTAATTTATGGCTCATTTTACTTCTGGAAAATAAACCTACTTCTTATTTGTATGCTTGCACATATTTTAAATTTTACAATTTTTTCGCCATAGTGCCCCTTTAATGTCATAAGGGGTAGACAAGGGAAGGGGTGTGAATGTTGGTGGAGCCCCATCAAAATTTTGCTGGAGGGCCCCATGATTCATAGTTACACCACTGAACACATTATAAACATGTTTCAAAGTAAGTGTGAAGTATCCTAAAAAAAAAACCAACAACCCTGATGTTTACCTATGGAGAGGGAAGGCTCTGGATCTCATAGAGCCTAGGTCCTCTCTTGGTGTTCTCCTGGTGTCCTAATTCCAGCGATGTCCCACGTTAAAATGTACTGCCTCTGGGAGTCCTGGGAAGGCTTCAGAAGCTCTTGTATCCTCAAAGGATGGCTCTGTATTGAGCTTGCCCAGTATGGAGCCACCCATCTTCCTAAGCACTTGGGGACACAAGTACTTTCAAAGTCTTCTGAGGATCCTCGAAGGCTTATTCAATCAATTGGTTGAATACCTGAAATGGGGTGACAGCACTGGAACAAGGACATGGAGAGAGGACCTGGGAGGCTCTATAGGAGCCTTTCCTCTCAATAGGTGAGCATCTTTTTTTTCATACTGGCTTTAGTATCACTTTAATGTCATTGCCAGTGTAATTAGCCACTAGCACTAACTGCACAGACTAGCTCCTTGCATTAGCAACTAGTAGTAGGAACTAGCTGATATGATAAGTGATTGAATCAGCCATGTGACCTGGCCCTAAAGAGGTCTTCCAGTGTTCTGTAGACTGAAAGAATCGGAGAAGGGATCTTGCCTTGGTAACACAGAAGTTTGTGTTTGTGGAGGAGTTGGTGGAAGAAGAGAGAACTCTGGAACAAGGACTAAGAAGGCTTCTTTCTCATGGGTTTGGGATGGGGTAGGGGTGTCGAAGCACCCTATGAAGAAAAGCACAGAAGACAAAAAGACGGGAGCCCAGTAGTGCAGTATGTCAATGATAGATATGAAAAATAATAAGGTGAAGAATGCTACTCACAAAGGTGGGTTGCAAGGAGCAACCAACCACAGGAAGCAGGTGGAGACTATGAACCTGACTCCACTCGGAGTGGTCCTGAAAGGACCCGGATGTGGTCGCTCTCTTGAAAAAAACCAGAGACAGATGTCCACCATGGATGTAACCACAGGAGTTCTGTCACCACCCCTCGGACAGGTTATGTACGGGGGTGTACTAGGCACATTAACCTCCTTGCCGGTCTAAAAAATCTGGCAAGGAGGCAGCGCCGCACATTTTTTTAATTTTTTTTTTTTAAATCATGTAGCGAGCCCAGGGCTTGCTGCATGATAGCCGCTAAGCGGCGGCATCCCCCCACCCACTCCGATCGACTTTGGCGATCAGAGTATGCAGGAAATCCCGTTGAGAATGGGATTTCCTGCAGGGCTTCCCTGGTCGCCATGGCGATGGGGCGAGATGATGTCATGGACGTCACAGGGAATCCCGAACCGCCCCTCAGCGCTGCCTGGCACTGATTGCCCAGGCTGCGCAGGGGTCTGGGGCGGGGGGGGGGGGGCGGCTCGGCGCGGCGGGTAGCGGCGAATCGGCGGCGATCGCGTACTACACGCAGCTAGCAAAGTGCTAGCTGCGTGTAGGAAAAAAAAATTATGCAAATCGGCCCAGCGGGGCCTGAGAAATCCTCCTGCGCAGGTTACCCCGAACCGAGTTCGGGATAACCGGCAAGGAGGTTAAGAGGGAGAAGAGGCACCCTGGGTGTATAAAAGCTTCTAAAAACAGTTTAAAAACAAAAAGGGCAACGAGGTATCTTACCTCAATGATGAAATCTTTGTAAATTACAAAAGATGTTTATTTTAGCATGTGCTAAAATAAAAATCTTTTGTAGTTCACAAAGATTTCGTCATTGAGGTAAGACATCTTGTTACCCTTTTCGTTTTTAAACTGTTTTAGAAGCTTTTATACACCCAGGGTGCCTCTTCTCCCTCTTAATGTTCTCATGGGTTTATCCACCCTGCCAAAGTAATAAATAGCTACTCAAGCACTGACTGGTGGGTCTACTGACCAGGTCTGATATAACAAAAGCTGGTTTAATTGTCACCACTGATATGGGAAATTGCTGTATTTCAGTTCAAGGAAGAGGTATTGTGGTTCGTATTGTATATATCACTGATTATCAGCTGTAATACAAACTTTGTTGAGAGTCACCAAGGACATGAGATGTTTTTTTTTAATCTGCGGTAGATATGAGTTCTGTAAATATAAGCTGTGTTATACTGGCTCAACCTATTACAACATCACTGTTCACCATGACTGTTCAGGTGAGATACGGTTATTTCCAACAGCGTGTTCAGACGATACACTTTCCATCACAACACATGCCCATGTGCTATATACAGTATAACACATATCCATATTGCTTAAAGCGGAATATAACCCTGCATTTCAACTTTGCTCTAAAACATTATTTACAGTATATTATATGCAACCAGCATTTTTTTTTTTACTAGACCAGCATTGGAAGGGTTACACAGAGCTTTAAAGCTCCTGGAGATTTCTGCAGACGCATCTGAAGCTGACATAGATACATTTTGTTTACATAAATGTTTCTAAGGGCTCTTTCACACCAGAGCCCTCTTTTGGCGTTTTAACGCAAAGTCTATACTTTGCGTTAACCAAGGTAAAAGGAAAGTCCATAGACTTTCCTTTTACCTTTCACACCCGACGCTGCGTTTCGATACGTTGCGGTACGACGCGTCCCGGCGCATTTTATCGTCGGGAATCGCCGTTTCCCCTTCGGGTTAATTAACTACTACCGCCGCTACTCAGCGTCGCACCGGAGTTTCCCGACGACACGCCGCAACGCGTGCAGGAGCCGCTTTCCTGCACGCTTTCAGTGTGTAACCGGCCTAAGTGTTGAATGTGACTCACTCTCTCTGACTGAGAAGGAGCTGGAGGACAGCCAAAGAGTGTGTAACATTTCTCAATAGATACATTTAACTAAATAGAATGTAACAATCTGAACTTCTGCATATCTCTCCACGAACTTTAAACCTCTGTGTTTAACCCTTCCAATGCTGGTCTAGTAAAAAAAAAATGCTTTTTGCATATAATATGCTGTAAATAATGTTTTAGAGCAAAGTTTAAATGCAGGGTTATATTCCGCTTTAAATGGACCTGGATCTGCGATAAAAATTCTGCTACGAGTCTCCAAGATTTGTAGTTACAACTCTGCAATCAGCCTACTCTTGTTTTGAGGGACACTCCCTTCTAAGTTCCAGAAGCCTTACCTGGTAGCACTATTCATAAAAGTTGTTAATAATGAAAATTCCAGCTCTACCTGAACTGGAAATTTTAAGGGCTACTACGGTAATTCAGTTCTCCATGTGGTAACAGCCTTAGGCCCATTTCACACTGGCACTAAAAACGGTCCAGATACGGATCGTAACGGAAAGGATCCTAATGTATGTAAACGGATCCATTGTTAACCTATTGATCTGTTCACACTGGTACATTTGAATGGATCCATTCCGCATCCTCCGCTGTATGGACCGCAAGTTTGGTGCTGCAGCAATTTTTCCAGACAGCGGAATGGAAACAGACGGTGAAGCACTGCATGGGAGGCAATGGGAAACTGATCTTAAAAACACACTGGCTATAAAAACAGACCTCTGCCACCACCACAGGCAGCCTGGCATACAGCCGACAGGTCACTCTATTTGCAGCACGCCTCCCTGTCACTTGCTAAATAAAAACCCGGCGTCTTCCACTTGCTGTGCATGTTCACTGAGTGCCCGTCCAGCACCTGACCTCACCTGGCCATTTAGCAGGAATCCATGTGGAATCCATCCATCTAGGAAGACGCTGCCATCGTTGTCACTGAACAGCAAGCTCGACCTTTGCCCTCGAGTGTGGGTGGAGACTAGCAGCAAGCAGCCAATAGAGAGTGTAGCGCGTGGTTACACTCCCCTAGCCGTCCTTGTGTGTGCAGAAGCAGCCAGGAGGTGACAACACATGCACAGACCTTCCTATCGTTGTAACGGATCTGATACAAGCAGAATTGGATCCATTAGACCGTAAATCGGATTTTTTTCACAGATCCATTACCTAAAAAGTGCAAATGCGAATCGGGCCTAAGTGAACTGACATTTCGCAAAAAGTTTGGTAAAACCAGTTGCTATCTGTTTTACCACATGCATTAATGCATAAAGGATCAGGACCCCTGCGATGCCGGGCATGTGGACTGGAGAGCAGCTGGGAAATGTACTGGAGGAGGCCTTGGAGGAACAGAGCGCCCCGGGAGGACGGCGATAGAGCCCATGGCCTGCATGGTGCTGGAGGAAGCCCCAGGTAAGTATAAAATCTTGATACATATAAAGCTTTAGGTTTCCTTTAAAGGACAGGTGCGAGGTGTAAAAAAAAATAAGATCTACTTACCTGGGGTTTCTTCCAGCCCCTGGAAGACTATCTGTCCCTCGGCGCAGCTCCAGGGATCTCCTCCATTGCAGATGTTGACCTCGCCAGGTTGGCATCTTCTGAGCCTGTTCGAGTGTGCGACCGCCCCGCTCGTGAAAAACGCGCACATGTCCTAGAGCAGGCTGAGCAGCTGCAGAAGCACTGGCGAGGAAAGCATCTGCAACGGAGGGGATCCCAGGACACCAGAGTTGCGGCGAGGGACAGATAGGTTGCCAGGGGCTGGTAAAAGCCCCAGGTAAGTAGATCTTATTTATTTTACACCTCACACCTGTCCCTTAAAGGGAACGCGAGGTAAGAGGGATATGAAGGCTGACATGTTTATTTCCTTTCAAATAATGCACATTGCCTGGCTGTCCTGCTGACCTTCTGTCTCTAATACTTTAAGCCATAGACCCTGAAACAAGCATGCAGATCAGATGTCTATGACAAATCTGACAAGATTAGCTTCATGCTTGTTTCAGGTGTGTGATTTAGACCCTACTTACCAGAAAGGTCAGCAGGACTGCTAGGCAACTGAAATTGTTTAAAAGGAAATAAATATGGCAGCCTCCATCAGTCTCACTCCTTTTAAAGTGGTCTGAAAGCCAGCATTTCTACTTTGCTCTAAGATTCCTCACAGCTTGAAAGCTACTATCCCAGATTTTTTTTTTTTTTTTAGCAGAACATCACTGAAATGGTTAAAGAGAACCCGAGGTGGGATTATATTATGCTAGTGGGGCAAAGAGGCTGGTTGTGCACACTAACACCAGCCTCTGTTGCCCCATGGTGTGCCTCAAAGACTCCCCTGCACGCTGCTATACCCCCGCAGTGCTGGCGACACGCAGCATGTCGCCAGCACAATGTTTATCTAAGCGCTGTCTGTCAGCGCCACTCCCCCGCCTCCTCCGTATCGGCGCTACCCGCCGCGTCACTTCCCTCGAATCTGCGGGAGGGAAGGGACACAGGCGAGTAGCGCCAATAAGGAGGAGGCGGGGGAGCGGCGCTGACAGACAGCGCTTAGGTAAACATTATCGCCAGCACTGCGGGGGTGTAGCGGCGCGCAGGGGGGGTCTTTGAGGCACACCATGGGGCAACAGAGGCTGGTGATAGTGTGCACAACCAGCCTCTGTGCCCTACTAGCATAATAAAATCCCACCTCGGGTTCTCTTTAAACAAAGCACTTTGTCCGGCTATTTGGCTTCAAATCCGCATCCAAACTGGAGATAACAGTATCTTTGTTTGCATTCCAAAGTTGATACATGTGTGTAAACACAGTGTAACAAGTGAACAGGAGCTCTCTGTGAAGCTCTGTGCTTCAAGCACACAAACAGCTCAGAACAGCTAATTAGAAGATGTTAATGTATAATAAAAAGCAGTTGGAATAAAATGCAATGGTAGGTTTCACGGCAAAATAAATTACACTTTGGAAACTTGTAATTTGTAAACAGACAATATTACGTATGCACAAAAGCAAATATGATAACTGTATGAGTAATAAAAAGTAGGAAAACACATTTTTATTGAATGTTATGTCGGAATTTCAGACCACTTTAAGACTGGAACCATGCAATGGGAAATTGCAGGTAATGCTTTTCAACGGCAACATGCATATTCATTAGCTGTTTTCCAGTAATGCAAGTGAGGTTGCAGCCTTAAAGGATACCCGAAGTGACATGTGACATGATGCGATAGACATGTGTATGTACAGGGCCTAGCACACAAATAACTATGCTCTGTTTCCTTGTTTGTCTTTCTCTGCCTCAAATAGTTAAATATCAGGTATGTAAGTGGCTGACTCAGTCCTGACTCAGACAGGAAGTGACTACAGTGTAACCCTAACTGATAAGAAATTCCAACTATAAAACACTTTCCTAGCAGAAAATGGCTTCTGAGAGCAGGAAAGAGATAAAACAGGGACATTTCTTATCAGTGAGGGTCACACTGTAATCACTTCCTATCTGGGTCAGGACTGAGTCAGCCACTTACATACCTGATATTTAACTCTTTCAGGCAGAGAAAGAAAAAATGGAACACAGCATAGTTATTTGTGTGCTAGGCACTGTACATACCCATGTCACTTCAGGTATCCTTTAAAGGGAAGGTTCGCGCAGACTATAAAAAACAAACTGCACTTACCTGGGGCTTTTTCCAGCTCCTGGCAGTCGATCGGTGCCCTCGCCGCAGCTCCTCTCCCGCCGACCTCGCCAGGTCGGCTTCTGTGCGCTCCACTGCGGGGGGTTACGTGGTGTAGGGACGTCATCAGGTCTCTACTGCGCAGGCGCAGAACTACTGCGCCTGCGCAGTAGAGACCAGATGATGTCACACCACGTGACCCGCGCCGTGGAGCGCACATGAAGCCGATCCGGCGAGGTTGACTTCTTCACCGCTGGACGCCGGGAGGGAGGGGAGCTGCGGCAAGGGCAACGATCGACTGCCAGGCGCTGGAAGAAGCTCCAGGTAAGTGCAGTTTGTTTTGTATAGTCTGCGCAGATCTTCCCTTTAAGGTCCATACACACACTAGATTAAAGTTGCCACATACACATGAGCAACGTCGCGCAAAGGACATTACCATGGCAAAAAGAAATTGAACATCTTTCAAGTGATGTCCACAAACCGATAAACCAAACAACCATGTCGTTTGAATACTGAAATACTCAAAGTACAATGAAAGTATGCCTCACTGACAATGTTAACACACTTGTCATACTGTTCATGCAGTGCATGTCACAAGCCAAAAATCTGTGGGCACCTCTGGTCTATAGCAACCCTCTTTGGAGGGTTTAAATGTCTTCATCCACTCAGGACAAGCTGAATAAGCAGAAAATGAAGAGACACAATAGAGGGAAATAGAATATATAAGCTGAGAAGTTCCCCTTCAGCACCTCCATGCCCGGCCGGTCAGCCTCCTCCCGGCTCAGCGGCCACAACATGGCAACAATAATAACAGATTTACCATGCAGAACTTCCCCAAACGCCTTGACAGCTCTCCCTGCCAATCATCCCACGCCACGCCCACCGATCAGCGCCGCGTCAGTCACGCAGTTGTCAATCAGCGCTACGGGCCCCGCCCCCTGCCTGTATGTGTATGACTGAGTAGTAAGTGACGAGCGGTGACGTCAGACGCAGATGGAAAAAGGGAACCGACAGAATGGCTGCCCAGTGCCGGAGCCCTCGCTGCACGGCGGAGCGGAAGGGATTCCGGCGGGAGCTCGACTCGTGGCGGCACCGGCTCATCCACTGTGTAGGTGAGGCATCAGTGCGCGGGCAGTGCGGGCTGGCAGAGGGGGAGGGGCAGCTGCCCGGAACAGCAGGAAAGCACAAGAGAGTTCCCTCTATCCGCTCGTGTCACCGGCCCGGGCTCCCCCTGCCAGCAGTGCGCTGTCACCAGTGTCCCCTCCTGTCCCATTCCCGCCACTGCTGCGCGTCTCTCCTCGCCTGCTGCAACTTCTCTCTGCAAGTTGTGCAACACGAGGTCCTGCCTGACTACAGCGGCTGCTCGTGTGCGGGGTGTCCCCTTCTCGTTGCAGTGTGTCCCCAGCCTAGCACTGCATGCGCCCCAAGTGTGTGTCCCTCTGTCAGGCTGCTCCCTGCCTGTCACTGCATGCTCCCCAGTGTCCCTCTGTAAGGCTGCTCCCTTCCTTTCACTGTATGCTCCCCAGTGTGTCCCCTTCCTGTCACTGCATGGTCCCCAGTGTGTTCCCTGCCTGTCACTGCATGCTCCCCAGTGTCCCTCTGTAAGGCTGCTCCCTCCCTTTCACTGTATGCTCCCCAGTGTGTCCCCTTCCTGTCACTGCATGGTCCCCAGTGTGTCCCATGCCTGTCACTACATGCTCCTCACAGTATCCCCTGTCAGGCTGCTCCCTTCCTGTCACTGCATGCTCCTCAGTGTGTTCCCTGCCTGTCACTGCATGCTCCCCAGTGTCCCTCTGTAAGGCTTCTCCCTTCCTGTCACTGCATGCTCCTCAGTGTGTTCCCTGCCTGTCACTGCATGCTCCCCAGTGTCCCTCTGTAAGGCTGCTCCCTACCTGTCACTGCATGCTCCTCAGTGTGTCCCACGCCTGTCACTGCATGCTCCCCAGTGTGTCCCACGCCTGTCACTGCATGCTCCCCAGTGTGTCCCACGCCTGTCACTTCATGCTCCTCAGCGTGTCCCCCTGTCACTGCATGCTCCCCATTGTACCCCTGTCAGGCTGCTACCTTCCTGTCACTGCATGCTCCTCAGTGTGTCCCATGCCTGTCACTGCATGCTTCCTTCCTGTCACTGCATGCTCCTCAGTGTGTTTCCTGCCTGTCACTGCATGCTCCCTAGTGTGTGCCCCCTGTTAGGCTGCTACCTGACTGTCACTGCATGCTCCCTGGTGTCCCCTGCCTGTTACTGCATGCTTCCTGCCTGTCACTTCATGCTATCCAGTGTGTGTACCCCTGTCAGTCTGCTCCCTGCCTTTCACTGCAAATACCCAGTGTCCCTGTCTGCCAGCTTTCATGCCTGTCACTGCAGGCTCCCCAGTGTCCCCCTATCAGACAATTCACTTGTCTGTCACTACTTGCTCCTCAGTTTGTGTCCCTCTGACTGCCCCCCTGCTCCCCTGCCTGTCACTGTAGGCTCCCCAAGTGTGTCCCCGTCAGGCTGGTCCCCTGCCTGTCACTGTAGGCTCCCCAAGTGTGTCTGCTGTCAGGCTGGTCCCCTGCCCGTGTCCTATCAGCCCTGCCAGTTTGCTGCACTTGTTATTGAGAGGGGTCTAATCTCAGTGCCATTGTCTACAAATGAATGTATATCTACCTGACATATGGATGCATGTTTGCTTGTTAGATCTGCTCAATCATTTCTATTTGTGTGTATTTAAACTTTGAATGCAAGAAATCTCATGGGCCTGTTTGACAAAAGGCATAAAACAAACAAGCCGTTGCCTGTTTAAATTATTTTCAGCTTTTCCTGTTGAAGTTGTCAACGGCTTATTTCCTGGCTCATGCTCACTGACTCTTAAATTCTACTTTTGTGTGTATCTGTATATACAATATGTGTGCAATTTATTATTTTTATTATTGACTAAAGGCTTGTTTTTTAGTTAGTCATGAACTAGAATTATTGGAAAATAGTGTCTAATTAACTAGCAACTTGGTTAATCAAGCTGACAGTTAATTGATTAGCACTGTGCAAAGTTCCAGTATGTTATTCTTGTAGATCAGAAATACTTAATGTCATCTCTGTATATTATCAATACTGTCTAACCTGCATAAAAATATAGAGGAATAGTGTAGACTAGAGATCTATACATGTGTGGCATCCATTGGTTTTCAATTTATAAACTGCTGACCTATCCACCTGTAATAACTAGATATCCCTATATATGAATGTCTTGGGTAAGCTTTGAACCTGGTAAGCCGCAAGGGGGTGAGTGCTAGCCCTTGTGGTGCTCTTTCGATGCACAATCGTATGGATGTATACACGTCTATGCGTCCATGCATATAGTCTTTGTTGTTTTATATCAGGTAATTGTACTATCCCTGTATGCAAATGAACAGGCTCTCTCGTTCTAGTTTTACAGGTTTAGTATGATAAACGAGAGAGTAGTGTGTATGTAACCATTGTCTCTAAAGGCAGATCACCGAAACCCTTAGCCTATTATTTAAACATTTTTATTTTAACTACCGTACCTTGTGTAGAAGTAGCCGTCTGACCCTGGGCAGGTTTATGATTGTATTTTTGGGAATGTTTTCACAGTTTGGTTCTATGTTTACTGCGTACATTTTGAGTTGTACGCAGGTTGCAAACTGCATTAAGAATTTTACGTAAATGCCTAAACCAGTAATAAACTTTTGTGAGGATTAAACAAACATGATATGGAAGGTTTTGAATTTACTGTACTCTGTTTAAACAATGAATCCTTGTTATCTATAGGTTCCCTCCTCACCAAACCCCCCCCCCCCATCCCCATTTTTTTTCCCCTTAAACAGAAATGCTGTACACTTCTTATGTACAAGCTGCATAGTTTTTTTTAATGTAGTTTTCAGCTTCACATATAGATTCATTTGTGTCCATCTGGTAAGAGTAATCCCCCTTGTTAGGTTGGGCTGCATTCATTTGAATGGTGCAGGATTAGGAGGATCTGCGTAAGGGGAGCCTAAATACACGTCCTCATAACCTTTTTCACTCTTGACTTGAATCTTTTTTTTGTCTTTCCAAGCTTGCTAGGTCTGACCTGTGCCCCCGGATCTACAAATATTCTGGCCCCACCCTATATATTGTTTGGGAGGTGTCTGAATATTCTCTAGGCAGAACATGTTGATTTTAAAAATGTGCTCTGCTGGGTAAATGTATCCTGTTTAACTGTTTTTGTGCCAGGGATGCTTACAGCTGTTCTGAGATCTGAGCATGCTTTTATTGACATTGCATGGCGAGTGCTTTAACTCGTGCACTGTAAGTTCATAATTTTTTTGTTTTACCTGTATGAGGAAGGAAAGTGTATATGGAGGGAGGGAGGGGGGTTAAGTAGTACAAGGAAAAGGCTGTGGGTTATTGCATTGTCTAGAGTTAGCTGGCTCTATTAGCAGTAACCTAGCTTTAAAGAGAGATGCACTTTAAGAATACAGAAGACACACCTCCCGTTAAGCCTGTATGTACTGCAGCTCTCTGGTTACTAGCTAAAGATCTCCATTGCCTCTGCAGTAGGAGGGGGGGATAGGTCAGGGACCCCCCTCTGGCAGCTGAACTGTGATTAACCCCTTGTTGGCTGCTCTCACACCACTCCCCTAAAGATGAAGTGCTTTGCATCAGTAGTCAAGTGAAGGTAGGCATTAGTCACATGTAGTCAGATGCAAGCAAGGCTACTCTCCTGCCGTTGTCCACTGTCAGCTGCTTATCAATGTTCTCCTCCTCACCTGCTCTGTCAGTATATAATATTTGTGATAAAAGAAAACCGTTATTTAGACTCGTGCATGGTAGCTTTATTTATTTAATTTTTTTTTTCCTCCCCCCTCTGTTTCTAAATTGTGTACCTTGGGACTGCGTTGCTGAAGAATCCCCCTGCCTTCAGCGTGGCTTAATTCTAATTAAACATTGGAGATCATTGCTTTTTTTTGGTGTGGGGGAAGGGGTCCCATTGTTCCATCTTCTTTACATGAATGCTAAAGGCAGATCATGTTATGGACATAAGGAGAATGCTGAAAGATGATTGGTTTAAGCTTTTTTTTTTTTTTTTTTTTTTTTTTCCTCTTTTTATTCTCGTGCCATCTTTACAGATTTTTTTTTAAAGTGGTGTTTTGTGACATTTGTCTTGTTATAGAAATCTGCCCAAACGGTTAGCTTAATTTTGGCACATGCTAATCAGGCAGAATGTATGCAAAAAATGGGCACTTTATTACACCCTACGTGGCATATGAAATAATGGAGAACGTGTTTGTTTGTTTGTTTTGTTCATTTGTAAATACATGCCATGCCAAGTTGCTACATTTAGCAATGGCCAATGAGCTTTTATTAGGCAATACAATGCAAATCATTAAAGCACTATGCTGTGAGGGAGGACTCATTTGCATGAAGGTTTTGTCACTGTAAGAAATCCTTGGCTTTCATATGGGTAATTATTTTTTTTTTTTTATTAAAGAGACTAGTAAAAGCAGCAATCCTTAAAACGCACACTTTTTCTACTTTTTATAATTTTGTTCAGGCTGATTGGTTCTTATTCTCCATGTCACATGGCCTCCTATAAGGCAGTGCATTCATTGTGGACTTATTTTGTGATGTATAACTTGGAATTTCACACATGGTGATAGGGCATCGTACTACTTCTGTGGATTTTTGACTATAAGGCCTCTTTCACAGTGGGACGTTGCGTTTGATGCGACGTTAAAGTCGCACAACGTGCCCCTAACGCAGCACATGTAGGTTATGAAACTGGACGTTATTTTGCACTGTTATGTGTCTCTTGGTGAGCCGTTTTGTTGCATACTGATAGAACGAAAACGGCGCATGCGTTATATTTAAAAAAACAAAACAAAAAAAAGCTTACTGAGCATGTGCAAAACACACAACGCAGCAAATGTATTGCTAAACACACAGCATGCAGCACTTTCTAAATATTGCTACACGTGACACACAATGCAACGTGTGCACTGTGAATGTCGCACAGACTTTGTATTGCTGTGCTTTAGTCTGCGTTATCGTTTTTTATAAGGTGCGACTTTAACGTCCCATTGTGAAAGAGGCCTAACGGTTAAACAGCGGGCGATGCTGGGGTTTTGCATACCGTAAGATTTTGTTTTTGCAGTTTTACAGAAACAATGGTCAAATGAAGATGACACGACTTCTGCTGATAGAGAATTATTTTGGGAGTGGTTGAAATCTTCCATCAACCGGTTCAGAATAAACGAGGATTGTTTGAAAATGTGGGCCTCACAGATGTGTTTTTTTTTTTTTAAAGGGCAACTGAAGTGAGAAAGATGTGGAGGCTGCCATATTTATTTACTTTTAAGCAATACCAGTTGCCTGGCTATCCTGCTGATTAGGGCTGAACGATTTCGAGGTTTTAAACCGAAACCGCGGTTCCTGTTAAGACGATTTAGTGATCGTCAGTTGCTGCGTTTTTCCCCTTTCCCTGCTGTGCTGATCCATGTGCTCCGCCTACCGCCACGGCGTCATGCCAAATAGATTCCGCGATTGGCGAAGCTGTGGATCCGCCCCCCCCCGCCTCCCTCACAAGCGATAAGAAGATCCAGGGAATGGGAGAAGCTGGGCTGCTCTCTACAGCTCCGCCTGCTGCTGCCGTCATACCAATTACATTCAGCGATTGACAAGCTGTGTGCTGCTCTGGATCCGCCCCCCGCCCTATGATGCACTCACTCCACAGTCCACAAAGGCTCCGAGTACGCAGTGTCATTGTTCACTGTCCCCAGCATCATCAGAAAACTCCAGCAGCGACATCACAGAAGGCTCCACCGTTTTCATACATGCAATGCTCTGTGCAGCTCCACTGTCTCGCACAGAGCACACAGACCCTGCCACCACTAAGCTCCGCCCCCTGCCCTCAAACTCCAGGTCCAGTCCAGAGTGTTCAGCCCCCTGCCAGCAACTTCACAGACCCTGCCTCCATTTACTGTCTCCGTTTGCCTGCAATTAATATATCACCACAGTGAAAGTGAAACTGTATTGAAATTAAGTATTAATATAAATGGTGGGGCCAGAGGGCAGTGCAAGCTGTTATTATACCAAACTACTACTTCATCAGCTGGGCCACTAAGATTTGAGTTCTTCCTTAAAGGGGTTCTGTGGAGCCCTGTAATAAACATAAACAGACACTTACCTGGGGCTTTTATCAGCCCCCTGTAGCTGTAATGTCCCGCGCCGTCCTCCCCTGATCACTTGTTACCCGCTGCCGGTCCCGGTCTAATTACGCACGTCACACGGCCGTGCTCCCACTCGTGTCTCTGGGGGGCTTACTGCGCAGGTGCAGTACAAGAAAACCTCATACTGTGCTTGCGCAGTAAGCTCCCGGAGACGGGAGCAGGAGCGTGCATTATTCGTCTTGTTAGTCGAATAATTGCCCGCTGCCGGCGGCAGGGAACGAGTGATCAGAGGAGGAGGACGCGGAACATTACAGCTACAGGTGACTGATAGAAGCCCCAGCTAAGTGTCTGCTTATGTTTATTACAGGACTCCACAGAACCCCTTTAAGCTCTCTGAGACTCTGCACTGGCCTGTCAGTCAAGCCTCAGCCAATCAGCCAGTTAATGCACAGCGGGAGGACTGTCACTGGATTGTTCCTGGCTGCACACAGTGAGAAAGCGTCTTATTTTCAAAAATGCCGATTTGACAATCATGTGACAGGATCTTCTTTTCCGAATTTGCGAGCTGTTACCACAGTGCACAGCAGGCTTTAGAAGGGCTGGACTGACCTGCAAGCTGCTCTCACCTCACTGACCCATTGTTTTGATAAATTCACATAATGCAGTAACTTTTACAAACCCGGCAGAAAATGACATCATACTATTTGATAGTGTGATTAGGGGCTGTGGAGTCCGTACAACAATCACCCGACTCCTCAGTTTATGAAACCACCGACTCCGCCAGGTACCCAAAATTGCTCCGACTCCACAGCCCTGAGTATGTCATTTTCTGTCAGTGCATGTTTGTAAATGTTACTGTGTAACTACATTGTGAATTTAGTGCTCGAGCTTGATTTGAAGAAAATCGTGAATCGAATCGATCTCAATTTCTGCCAGAAATTGTGCAATCCAATCTTTTCCTAAAGTCTTCAAAAAAAGAGAGGTAAAGATTCCAGGAGCAGCTCACCATCACTTTAAAAAATACCATTTAATCCAACATCATTAAAAAATTGAAAAAGCTGTACACATAGTATAAAAATATACTTATCAATTTTTTAATGATGTTGGATTAAATGGTATTTTTTAAAGTGATGGTGAGCTGCTCCTGGAATCTTTACCTCTCTTTTTTTGAAAACAATGAATGATCTATGCAATTACATCTGGTTGATGCACCACCAGCGTTGAAGTTATTACAGTGGACGTTATCGTGTGCACTCGCCACGCTCTGTCCTTACCTAAAGAAGTAACTTTTCCTAAAGTCGTTCAGGCCTTCTGCTGATCCTCTGCCTCTAATACTTTTAACCATAGCCCCTGAACAAGCATTCAGCAGATCAGGTGTTTCTGACATTATTTTCAGATCTGTCAAGATTAGCTGCATGCTTGTTTCTGGTGTGATTCAGACACTACTGTAGCCGCATAGACCAACAAGGCTGCCAGGCAACTGGTATTGTTTTAAAAGGAGATAAATGTGGCAGCCTCCATATCCCTCTCTCTTGAGTTGTCCTTTAACTTGTTTCATACATTGAAATATCTGTATGTTGTGCCTGAAAGGTAACCTGAAGTGAGAGGCAATTAATGGCTGTCCTATTTCTTTTAAAGCCTCCTGCTGATCTTTCTGGCATCAGTGTCTGTATCACCCAACTGAAACAAGCCTGTAACTAATCCAGTTAGATTTCCGTCAGAAAAATCATATCTGTGGGCTTGTTCATGGTCTATAATTGCTGGTATTAGAGGCAGAGGATCAGCAAGACAGCCAGGCAATCTGTATTGCTTACAAGGAAATACATGTCAGACTCAGTATTCATCTCACTTCAGGTGTCCTTCTCAAAGAAAATGTATCTATTCCTCTCAGAAGACCATATATCACAACTACAAAACAACTTGGTTAAAAAATAGAGCCTCTCCAACACCCATAGGTCTCTCTACTACTAGACTTATGATCCGCCTTTGGGCTAACGCAGCAAAGGGTGCTGGCCTCCGTTCTCTTCATAGGCTGCAACTTTTTCTGGGTAACACCAAATTCCAACCAGGTTTAAACAGTGATTTCATAAAACGTTGGTACTCCAAGGGGTATTTTCGTTTGCAAGACTGGTTGCAACCTTCATCCTCGCTATTTATAACTTATGAAGATATACAATGGGTTGCAAAAGTATTCGGCCCCCTTGAAGTTTTCCACATTTTGTCACATTACTGCCACAAATGTGCATCAATTTTATTGGAATTCCACGTGAAAGACCAATACAAAGTGGTGTACATGTAAGAAGTGGATTGAAAATCCTACATTATTCCGAACATTTTTTACAAATAACTGAAAAGTGGGGTGTGCTTAATTATTCGGCCCCCTGAGTCAATACTTTGTAGAACCACCCTTTGCTGCAATTACAGCTGCCAGTCTTTTAGGGTATGTCTCTACCAGCTTTGCACATCTAGAGACTGAAATCCTTGCCCATTCGTCTTTGCAAAACAGCTCCAGCTCAGTCAGATTAGATGGACAGCGTTTGTGAACAGCAGTTTTCAGATCTTGCCACAGATTCTCGATTGGATTTAGATCTGGACTTTGACTGGGCCATTCTAATACATAGATATGTTTTGTTTTTAAACCATTCCATTGTTGCCCTGGCTTTATGTTTAGGGGCATTGTCCTGCTGGAAGGTGAACCTCCGCCCCAGTCAAGTCTTTTGCAGTCTCCAAGAGGTTTTCTTCCAAGTTTGCCCTGTATTTGGCTCCATCCATCTTCCCATCAACTCTGACCAGCTTCCCTGTCCCTGCTGAAGAGATGCACCCTCCGAGCATGATGCTGCCACCACCATATTTGACAGTGGGGATGTTGTGTTCAGAGTGATGTGCAGTGTTAGGTTTCTGCAACACATAGCGTTTTGCATTTTGGCCAAAAAGTTCAATTTTGGTCTCATCTGACCAGAGCACCTTCTTCCACATGGTTGCTGTGTCCCCCACATGGCTTGTGGCAAACTGCAAACAGGACTTCTTATGCTTTCTGTTAACAATGCCTTTCTTCTTGCCACTCTTCCATAAAGGCCAACTTTGTACAGTGCGTGACTAATAGTTGTCCTATGGACAGATTCTCCCACCTGAGCTGTAGATCTCTGCAGCTCGTCCAGAGTCACCATGGGCCTCTTGACTGCATTTCTGATCAGCGCTCTCCTTGTTCGACCTGTGAGTTTAGGTGGATGGCCTTGTCTTGGTAGGTGTACAGTTGTGCCATACTCCTTCCATTTCTGAATGATCACTAGAACAGTGCTCCGTGGGATGTTCAAGGCTCTGGAAATCTTTTTGTAGCCTAACCCTGCTTTAAATTTCTCAATAACTTGATCCCTGACCTGTCTTGTGTGTTCTTTGGACTTCACGGTGTTGTTGCTCCCAATATTCTCTTAGACAACCTCTGAGGCCGTCACAGAGCAGCCGTATTCGCACTGACATTAGATTACACACAGGTGCACTCTATTTAGTCATTAGCACTCATCAGGCAATGTCTACAGGCAACTGACTGCACTCAGATCAAAGGGGGCCGAATAATTATGCACACACCACTTTGCAGTTATTTACTTGTAAAAATGTTTGGAATCATGTATGCTTTTCGTTCCACTTCTCCTGTGTACACCACTTTGTATTGGTCTTTCATGTGGAATTCCAATAAAATTGATTCATGTTTGTGGCAGTAATGTGACAAAATGTGGAAAACTTCAAGGGTGCTGAATACTTTTGCAACCCACTATATGTAAACATTTCCCTCCTTCCAACTTTTTGTAGAATTTAACCAGATCTCTCATTTCTTTAAATCTCTGGTTCCTACCCCTTCAAGTTTGAGTTGTTTGACAGCATTCAAAGTGCTATGTACCCAAAGAGGTCATCAAAAGTGCCTGATAACCTAGATTTATGCTCTACTTTGTACTAAATCCTACACTGCCACTCCGGCTCATACCTATATGGCTAAGTGGGAAGCTTCTCTATCCCAACCTATTTCTCTCACAGACTGGAAATCTATCTGGCAAAACGCCAAGGACTCCTCTGTGTACACAAATTAAAGAATATCTATCTATCTATCCTATTTAGATGGTACTTAACCCCCTGTATTATCTCAGATCCTCTAACCTATGCTGGCGAGGTTGCGGCCTCGCAGGATCTTTAGAGCATATTTTTTGGTCATGCCCTGTTCTAATCCCCTTTTGGCAGGAAATCCAAAAATTAATCCTCCAGGTTTTGGATGTGACTATACCCCTGGACCCCACTATCATGCTTTTAGGCAAATCCCTCCCTAAAATTCATAAGTTTGATAGAATCCTATTTATCTGTATCCTTACCGCAGCTAGATTATCCATCTCTTCAAATTGGAAAAAAAAATTGCTCCCCCAGAACTTTCTGAAGTTATAGGCAAACTCAAATGGATCAAGCTAATGGAAAAACTCACAGCTACCCTCAGGGATACTGAAATACGTTTCGATAAGATTTTGGGGTCCATGGGATAATCACGTTCCCAACAACTGACTTTCCTGAGCTACCCCCAGATACCATGACCATCCACAGGGCTCACCACACCTTACCACTTTGGCCTATATACATGTCATATAAACTAGAGAACCAACCAGAGCAAATTTTCTTCTTTCTTTTTTCTTTTTTGTCTTTTCTTTCTACCTTAACAATTTCTAGGTTAAGAAATAAGACTAACTTTGGGGATCCCTTGTATTTTCGTTCTTGAAGGGTAGTAGCTTAATGTGTTTTTTTTTCCTCGATTATACTTCCAATATACATGATTGTACAAACGTTACCATGTCAAATCTTATTTTCTCCTCTCCCTTTCTGGCAAACTTGGAAAACAGTAGTAAGGGCCCTTTTCCATTATGGCGTTAGCGATGGCTGAATCGCAAAGCCGCAAACTGCTAGTGATTTTTCAAATCGCTACAGTTTGCTTTTAACATAGGAATCGCGGTAGGTCATTTCCACTACCGCAATTCGTTTTTTACCTGATCGCGATCGCGAGGCGGAGCGATTATTGCAGCGATTTTGCTATGCAATGCATAGCATAGCAAAATCGTGATCGCAAACGTCGGGAAATCGTCGGGAATTTTTTACCTTTTGCTATTCAGCAATCGCTAGCGTTCAGCGTGAACGCTAGCGATTGCTAGTGGAAAAGGGCCCTATCTCTGTTTAGAAACAGTCTACAGTCGTGGACATGGACTTTTGCTTCAACACCGGGCCTAATTCTCCCCAAGTTCACCCATGCTTTTGATTTCTGTAATCACCAAGTTTACCTACCATGTGTTATTCTACATACTATTTTGTGATAACAGTTTGTACTGATCTTTTCATGAGCCGAAATAAAAATCAGTGTTACAAAAAAAAAAAAAAAAAAAGGTGCACTATGTAAAATTTGTAGTGACCACTAGAAATCTAGACAAGACACACAACCTTTATACCAGAGGCCCCCAAACGTTTTGGATCGAGGGCTGGGTCGACATACTTCAGACTGCTGGTGGGCCGGAGTATACATAAAATGATGTAGAAGTCTTTGCGGGCCAGACAGTGACTCATACCCAGGTGACAACCTGCAGTCCAATTGGACAGCAGTGTCACCTGATGTGGAAGTTGACTAGAAACCAGCAAATTACTGCTTTCTGGCTTCATTCTATATGCCTGACGTGGTGCTCTACATGTGCTGGATGGCATCCACAACTTTGTCATGCCTGATGAAGGCGTGGACACGCCGAAACGTGTCGTGACGCCATCCAACACACGTAGAGCACCACGTCGGGCACCTCAGGTCTCTTCCACCATCTAGACCAGGACGGTTATTGGCCACAGCTGTTCCCAGGTTTCCCGTGTTGGTTGCTGTTGAGAGGGCTATTTAGCCCATGTTATACGCTTGTTACATCTTGTATCTAGTAAGTGCAAATTTGTATGAGCATTGTTTTTATATATTAAAGGTTAATACACTATGGGGCACTCCTCCCCTCTTCCATCTTGTTTTCTACCTAGCCCAGCTGTGCAACCCAGCTTGGAGCAGCTGCTAGAGTGTGTTACCTGCTGGCGGCCTGGGTGTTTGCGCAGCGCAAGATTGCCCATCTTTTGCTTCTTCCTTACAAGTATGCTATCCAGCTATCATTAAATAACTTTATAAACCAGATAATGGCTATGCTGACTGGTTGCTATGGTTGCGATTATTCTTGCACCATTTTTATTGAACAAGCCTATTCTAATGGGGCCTGTTACGGCTATAGCAGTTCCACTGAGCTCTGGGGGGGGGGGGGGGGGAGGATAAGCTCATTTAAAAACTCTCTGGGTTTCAGAATTGGTGTTGGGGACTTGGTTACTGCAGTAGCACACTGCAGGCTATGCGTTGGTGTCAGCTGTCTTTTTCCACTGGATGCGTTTGTTAGAGGTTTATTTTTGTTTTTTGTTTTTTATTCAGGTTTAGTTCAGTGTCACTTTCGTGTTTTACTTCAATGGTGTGTGTGTGTGCGGATGGAATCCCCTGTGACATCTGCCTGGGAGCTAGGGTTGGTCTAGAGATTTCTAAAATGCCTCTTTTGAAATTCCAAAACTATGAGCATTTTAGAAATATTTAAGGCATTTCTGCTGGGAGGTCACTCGCAGTTTTCATCTGTAGTTCTGTGTGAACGTATGATGGCCTGGGTATTGCACTCCTTCACATCTAAGCTAGGGTGAAGAGTGGTGCTATTGTGCTGTATGGCCAGGCCTGTCTTAAAATAAGCACAGCAGGCAATGGCGAGATAATTGAATGCTAGAAAAGTGGTTAGATGGGCAGAGGTGAGTATAGAGAGGGCATGCAACCAGAGTTCCAAGTTGGGCATTCAGCAGTAAAACCAGGGCTGTGGAGTCGGTCCAAAAATCCACCGACTCCGACTCCTCAGTTTAGGATTCCTCCGACTCCTCTAATTTGCATATTACAATTTTGTTGATTAAAAGTATGTAACATGAAATTCGTCTCTCAACTGCCAACGCTTAGGAATTTTACAAGACAACTGAAGTGAGAAGGATATGTAGACTACTATATTTATTCCCTTTAGACTAAAACTAGTCCTTGGTAAGAGTAGTTGTAAAAGGTACAAACCGGAACAAAGAACATCTATCAGGCCCTAGGCAATGTAAGTGTGGGTACATGTAAGAATGATGTGCAGGTACTCTGCAGGGGAATGAGGAGATTGTAAACAGACAACACCTCTGTGTTCAATGTGCACAGCATTCTCAGTGGATTCCCTGCAGCTCTGTGAGGAGTGCATATGTAGAGTATAGTACTACTGTGTAACAAAGTAAACCTGAGACAGATGAAATTAAAGTTTTATACATACCTGGGGCTTCCTCCAGCCGCCTTCAGGATAATCAGTCCCTCGTTGTCCTCCTCCACCACCTGGATCTTCTGCTATGAGTCCAGGTACTTGAGCCAGTCGGGCGTAGTGCGCATGCACACACTCCGCCGCCAGGAGCTTACTACACCTGTGCAGCACTATTGCGCAGGTGCAGAATGTTCCTGGCTGTGGGAGCGGCATGCGGCCGGACAGCGCTGACTGGCTGAATTACCAGGACTCATAGCAGAAGATCCGGGTGGTGGAGGACAGCGAGGGACTGATTAGCCTGAAGGGGGCTGGAGGAAACCCCAGGTATGTATAAAACTTTACTTTTCATCCGTCACCCTTTAATTTGTAGTCACCAAAACAAATTTTAACATATCAAATTATTTGATTTCATCAGCAAAGGGAGTGCATACATTTGCATAAATCAGCATCAATGCATAATTATTTCCATCTCGTTGACCATCTCTATTAGTGACACAGCTACACATCAGGCTTTATTCTTACAGCATAGATGTTATTTAGTATATATAAGAGATTCCTGTGTACACACCATATATACAGTCACAATCAGATATGTATATCTGACCTTAAAAATACGGGGACTGCTTTATTGAAGCAGCACAAGTAACTAATTTTGATTGGTTTATTTCATTTTGTGGACTAAGCACAGCTATTACTGTATATATACATTATTTTTAATGACTATTATCTGAGAAATATAACATTTTATCATATTTTCTATTTTAATTACAGTTACAAATTCATTAGGAGTCGGAGTCGGTGCATTTTTTCCTGACTCCGACTCCAGGCACCCAAAATTGCCCGACTCCACGACTCCGACTCCACGACTCCGACTCCACAGCCCTGAGTAAAAGTGAGGGATGGTTGGACTAAAGTAGCCTGGAGGGCTCCCCCCCCCTCCATTTTGTAGCTCTGCACCTAGTTATTGCTTGGTGGGTTTGTGTTTTCCATATAAAAAAAATCAAAAAATCCATGTGCTTTGGACAAGGACGATGTGGTTAGTGAAAGAACTTTCCAGGGAAACCTAAAACGGAGAGAATAAGAACCCTGTATGGTGTAGTTCTTGGCTAAAGGTGTGAAGACAATAAGGGGGTTCTTAGACCAGCAACCATCTAACAGGTGATGGATACTCGTCCTCACTCGGGATGCGAAAAGTCCTCCGGTTGCGCTCCGTAAAGAGTGGAGTGTCGCACACACACATGCCCCTCCATCATCCTTACATCTTATAAACTGTTTGCATTGTATCTGAGGTGAGAAAAAAGTGTTTAATACGTACTTAGTGTTCTAAAGACCCTTCAGACCTCTCCAGGTTACTTCATGCATCTGGCCTTCAGTCAGTCTTGCCACTGTACTTTCTGCACGTCCCTGTATATCACGCACTGGAGTGTCTAAGCCAAACATCCTGGGCATGCGCAGTTCAGAAAGAATTTGGAACTGTGCAATAGACATGTGGAAAGTTCAGCACAGCTACCATGGGTGGAGGAGGTGGCTATCCAGCCCCCCGGACAGGTAACTATAACAGCTCCCTTCCTGCTCTGCATGGCTGTGCTAGGCAGCTGAATTAAGATAGCCCCCTCCTCCCTAGCACAAGATAACTCAAACAAAACCACTCGTGCAGGGCTGCTAAAAGGTTAAAGGTAGCTATACATCTAGCGATGACGGGCAGATTCAACCAAGAGACGCATCTCTCTCTTAACCACTTCAGCCCTCAGTCGTTCTCACTTTATGCATCTGAGCAATGTTCACCTCCCATTCATTAGCCTATAACTTTATCACTACTTATCACAATGAACTGATTTATATCTTGTTTTTTCCACCACCAATTAGGCTTTCTTTGGGTGGTACATTTTGCTAAGAGCTACCTTACTGTAATTGCATTTTAATAGTAAGAATAAGGAAAAAAAGGGAAAATTCATTTTCTCAGTTTTCGGCCATTATAGTTTTAAAATAATAATACATGCCTCCATAATTAAAACCCACGTATTGTATTTGCCCATTTGTCCCGGTCATTACACCGTTTAAATTATGTCCCTATCACAATGTATGGCAACAATATTTTATTTGGAAATAAAAGTGCATTTTTTTACCGTTTTGCAACTATTTACAAGCTTATAATAAAAAAAAAAAATACAAATATTTCATCTTTACATAGATATTTAATAAAAAATTTGTGTATATGTATATATGATCTTCTCAAAAAATTAGCATATTGTGATAAAGTTCATTATTTTCTGTAATGTACTGATAAACCTTAGACTTTCATATATTTTAGATTAAAATACAAACAACTGAAGTAGTTCAAGCCTTTTATTGTTTTAATACTGATGATTTTGGCATACAGCTCATGAAAACCCAAATTTCCCCTCAAAAAATTAGCATATTTCATCCGACCAAAGTGTTTTTAAAACAAAAAAAGTCATCCTTCAAATAATTATGTTCAGTTATGCACTCAATACTTGGTCGGGAATCCTTTTGCAGAAATGACTGCTTCAATGCGGCGTGGCATTGAAGCAATCAGCCTGTGACACTGCTCAGGTGTTATGGAGGCCCAGGATGCTTCGATAGCGGCCTTAAGCTCATCCAGAGTGTTGGGTCTTGCGTCACTCAACTTTCTCTTCACAATATCCCACAGATTCTCTATGGGGTTCAGGTCAGGAGAGTTGGCAGGCCTATTGAGCACAGTAATACCATGGTCAGTAAACCATTTACCAGTGGTTTTGGCACGGTGAGCAGGTGCTAGGTCGTGCTGAAAAATGAAATCTTCATCTCCATAAAGCTTTTCAGCAGATGGAAGCATGAACCCACTTTTGAACCAAAAACAGCGGCAGAAGCGCCTGACCTGGGCTACAGAGAAGCAGCACTGGACTGTTGCTCAGTGGTCCAAAGTACTTTTTTCGGATGAAAGCAACTTTTGCATGTCATTCGGAAATCAAGGTGCCAGTCTGGAGGAAGACTGGGGAGAGGGAAATGCCAAAATGCCTGAAGTCCAGTGTCAAGTACCCACAGTCATTGATGGTCTGGGGTGCCATCTTAGCTGCTGGTGTTGGTCCACAGTGTTTTATCAAGGGAAGGGTCAATGCAGCTAGCTATCAGGAGATTTTGGAGCACTTCATGCTTCCATCTGCTGAAAAGCTTTATGGAGATGAAGATTTCATTTTTCAGCACGACCTAGCACCTGCTCACAGTGCCAAAACCACTGGTAAATGGTTTACTGACCATGGTATTACTGTGCTCAATTGGCCTGCCAACTCTCCTGACCTGAACCCCATAGAGAATCTGTGGGATATTGTGAAGAGGAAGTTGAAAGACGCAAGACCCAACACTCTGGATGAGCTTAAGGCCGCTATCGAAGCATCCTGGGCCTCCATAACACCTGAGCAGTGCCAAAGGCTGATTGCCTTCATGCCACGCCGCATTGAAGCAGTCATTTCTGCATAAGGATTCCCGACCAAGTATTGAGTGCATAACTGAACATAATTATTTGAAGGTTGACTTTTTCTTGTTTTAAAAACACTTTTCTTTTATTGGTCGGATGAAATATATGCAAATTTTTTGAGATCGGAAATTTTGGGTTTTCATGAGCTGTATGCCAAAATCACTACTTCAGTTGTGTGTATTTGAATCTAAAATATATGAAAGTCTAATGTTTATCAGTACATTACAGAAAACAATAAACTTTATCACAATATGCTATTTTTTTGAGAGGAGAATATCTATCTATCTTATATAGCGCTTTTCTCCCTGGGGACTCAAAGCGCTGTGACCCTGCATTATGCAGTCTCAAAGGCTAGGGAAAAGAGGTGAGTTTTTAGCCTTTTTTTAAAGCTGTCCAGAGAGGGAGCCTCTCGTACTGATTGTGGAAGTGAGTTCCATAGAGTAGGGGCTGCGTAGGAAAAAGGCCCGAGCACCAAATGTTAAGTGTACCCTGGGAATAACCAGCTTCATCTTGTTGGCAGAGCGGAAGGTGCGTGGAGGGACATAAAGTTCCAATAGATCTGCTATGTATTTGGGTCCCATGTGGTGTAGAGCCTTGAATGTCAGCAGGCAGATCTTAAAATTAATTCTCCATTTTACTGGTAACCAGTGAAGAGTTTGCAGTACTGGGGTGATGTGTGAGCTGCGGGGGGCATTGGCTAGGAGTCTGGCTGCAGCATTCTGTACTAGCTGTAAGGGGCGCTATATATATATATATATATATATATATATATATATATATATATATATATATATATATATATATATATATATATATATATATATATATATATATATATATATATATATATATATATATATATATATATATATATATATATATATATATATATATATATATATATATATATATATATATATATATATATATATATATATATATATATATATATATATATATATAATTTTTTTTTTTTTTTTTTTTTTTTTTTTTTATGTAGATGTGGTTTTACTTTTTGGCCACAAGATGGCAACCTTAGGTTTGTTTACCTGACGTCACTCTAAGCGTCACTCTACGCTTAGAGGGACGTAGGGGACAGAAAAATCTAGGCTTCTGAGAGAAGCTGACTTTTTTTTTTTTTTTCTGCGGGGGAAGAGGATTCAGTGATCGGGCACCATGGCCCAATTCACTGATTCCCCGGCTAACGAACCGCGGGCCGGGAGCGCGCATGGCCTCCTGGACGTAGCTTCTATGTCCAGGAGGCAAAAGTAGCTAATTGAATCTGATAAAAGAGAGATTTGTCAGCTGCTCATACACAGCAGGCAGATTCTGGATAAATGGATGTTGTGGCGGTCGTTGCTGTAGTTTGCGTCCCGCTTGTTGGTCGTGTCCTCCTTGACGTGCGATGTGGTGAGTGATAATGCGACAGCTCTGTCTCCACCTATCTTCCTCGCCTTTGGTGTGGCTGGGTATGAAAGGGCTGAGACAGATGAGTTGGGCCACGTCCTTCTGAGGAAGCCGGTGAAACTGTTGGGAGCCGCTCTCTTCATGGGACACCACGCCGCCCTGCATCTTCAGCCTGGCATGGGGATATAAGAAGACTTTGCCTGGCATGCTGCCCGTGGAGCCATCCCAGGCTGCCACTGCATTTCCCGCACCCCCCCCCCCCCTCCCTTTCCAGTGCACCAACATCACTACCAAAGCTTTTGACCTCTGGAGCCTGGATTCTAGTCGCAGGTTACACAGGACTGATGTCTACTTGAACCATCTGGCTGAGCTACGGATGACTGCAGGATACAGTCCACAGATTTGATCCGGAGTTTGATGAGATCGCTCTTACTGCCTGTCGTTTGGTTTCTGTGCAGCTGCTTGAGCTATACTGCTTTCCTGCAAGCTGAGTGGTGGTGCACCGAAGTGTGTTGTGAGTGACAGGGTGTATGGCAGGGAGGCCATCCCATGTGCTTTTAATTTATTTGTTTATATACCTTATGCTGCTATATTGAATAAAGTAGATTTGTATTATTGACAACTATTTGACAAGGCTTCAGTGAATTTCTATGCATCATCACGCAAGTCAATCTATTTTCCTGCTACTTCCTTCTATGTTGTGTTTAGATTCCGGATCAATTTCATGCTGAAATCTACAGGGCTGTGGAGTCGAAGTCGTGGAGTCGGGCAATTTTGGGTGCTCGGAGTCGGGGAAAAAATGCTCCGACTCCTAATGAATTTGTAACTGTAATTAAAATAGAAAATATGATGTTTCTATTTCTCAGATAATAGTCATTAAAAATAATGTATATATACAGTAATAGCTGTGCTTAGTCCACAAAAATGAAATAAACCAATCAAAATTAGTTACTTGTGCTGCTTCAATAAAGCAGTCCCCGTATTTTTAAGGTCAGATATACATATCTGATTGTGACTGTATATATGATGTGTACACAGGAATCTCTTATATATACTAAATAACATCTATGCTGTAAGAATAAAGCCTGATGTGTAGCTGTGTCACTAATAAAGATGGTCAACGAGATGGAAATAATTCTGCATTGATGCTGATTTATGCAAATGTATGCACTCCCTTTGCTGATGAAATCAAATAATTTGATATGTTGTTAAAATTTGGTTTGGTGACTACAAATTAAAGGGTAACTGAGACGGATGAAAAGTAAAGTTTTATACATACCTGGGGCTTCCTCCAGCCCCCTTCAGTGTAATCAGTCCCTCGCTGTCCTCCACCACCCGGATCTTCTGCTATGAGTCCTGGTAATTCAGCCAGTCAGCGCTGTCCGGCCGCATGCCGCTCCCACAGCCAGGAACATTCTGCACCTGCGCAATAGTGCTGCACAGGTGTAGTATGCTCCTGGCGGCGGAGTGTGTGCATGCACACTACGCCCGACTGGCTCAAGTACCTGGACTCATAGCAGAAGATCCAGGTGGTGGAGGAGGACAACGAGGGACTGATTATCCTGAAGGCGGCTGGAGGAAGCACCAGGTATGTATAAAACTTTAATTTAATCTGTCTTAGGTTTACTTTGTTACACAGTAGTACTATACTCTACATATGCACTCACCACAGAGCTGCAGGGAATCCACTGAGAATGCTGTGCACATTGAACACAGAGGTGTTGTCTGTTTACAATCTCCTCATTCCCCTGCAGAGTACCTGCACATCATTCTTACATGTACCCACACTTACATTGCCTAGGGCCTGATAGATGTTCTTTATTCCGGTTTGTACCTTTTACAAGTACTCTTACCAAGGACTAGTTTTAGTCTAAAGGTAATAAATATAGTAGTCTACATATCCTTCTCACTTCAGTTGTCTTGTAAAATTCCTAAGCGTTGGCAGTTAAGAGACGAATTTCATGTTACATACTTTTAATCAACAAAATTGTAATATGCAAATTAGAGGAGTCGGAGTCGGTGGAATCCTAAACTGAGGAGTCCCCCCCCCCCCCCCCGGTACCCAGTGCATGTTATACATTACCAGTCTGCGGCCTCCACTTGTCCACCCACTGCTTCCAGCATTCTCCATACACGTGCGCCACGTGGTTGCTTAGTAACGTGGCCGCATGTGTGACGTCTGATGTCGCACACACGCCCTTACTAGGCAACCACGTGCACCCCGGTAATAAGCAACTAGGAAAAGACAGGAAACAGAACAGAAATTAGGGAAATAGAGAGGGGGAGACACTTGGTCATGGGGGGGGGGGTCAAAGTATGTGGGTCTCGGGTGTTAAAATCATAAATAAAAACAATTAACAGCCCTGTAAGGTCAGGCATGCAAAGCGATTTCTGTAGCAATTTTTATTTTAGTGCTAGTGTCTGCAAAAGCGTCTGCAATTTTTCACGTTTTGCAAGGAATTTTGGAATTGCTTTGAAATCACTATGTATAGGCCCAAAAGCCAGGCATACATCCAGAGCTGCTGGTTCATAATGGGCCTGTTTTTTTTTTTTTTGTTTGTTTTTTAACGGAGTCATATAACCCTCAGGCCTGGGACCCACTAGCAGCGCTTTTCTAAGTGCTTGAGATTTGTTAAGCAGTTGCTAATAATGCTAAGGGGGATTAAAAAAAAAAAATCACACCCATAGCATTACATTAATAAGAGCTTTTCAAATCACAAGTGGTCAGAAAAGGCTTAGAAAAAGCACTGTTAGGGCTGGTGCACACCGAGCAGCTTTTTCAGCGTTTCTGCAGCCGCTTGCGGCTGCGAATACGCTTGGTCAATGTATCTCAATGGGGTGGTTCACACCAGAGCGGGAGGCATTTTGCAGAAACGAATCCTCCCGGGGTGAGGCATTTTTTGGATTGCGGATGCGTTTCTGCCTCAATGTTAAGTATAGGAAAAACGCAAACCGTTCTGAAAAACGCCTGTTCAGAGCGGTTTTGCCGGCGTTTTTGTTACAGAAGCTGTTCAGTAACAGCTTTACTGTAACAATATATGAAATCTACTACACCAAAACCGCTACACAAAACCGCAAAACGCTAGCTGAAACGCTACAGAAAAATAAGAAAAAGTGTTTCAAAATCTGCTAGCATTTTGTGGATCTGCTAGCGTGTTTTGGTGTGCACCAGGCCTCAGTGGGTTCCAGACCTAAGATGGCTGTTGTAGCCTTAATCAATGCACCATACATATTAAAGAGGAACTCCAGTGAAAATAATGTAATAAAAAGTGCTTCATTTTTACAATAATTCTGTATAAATGATTTAGTCAGTGTTTGCTCATTGTAAAATCTTTCCTCTCCCAGATTTACATTCTGACATGTATTACATGGTGACATTTTTACTGTGGGCAGGTTATGTAGCTGCTCCTAGCTGTTTTGGCTGTTACAGACAGCTGTAAACAGCTAATTCCTGTCTGTGAACATTGTTACATTGTGGCAGTTTGCCCAGAGTACCGCGGTACTCAAAGCTTCTTGTGGGAGGGGTTTCAGCGCAAAATCAGTCATACAGCACCCCCTGATGGTCTGTTTGTGAAATGCAATAGATTTGTCATGTAAAAGGGGGTATCAGCTACTGATTGGGATAAAGTTCAATTCTTGGTCGGAGTTTCTCTTTAATATGGCTACATGGGTTGGACTTGCACTGTAGAAGGTAAATGGAGCATCAGTGTTCATGTGACTACATCGATTTTCTTTTCCACGGCATGGAAATTCATTAGAATACCCTGTATTAATGGGCTCATTCATATCCTATGTGTTTTCTGACCATGTTAAAAAAAAAATGCTGCATTTATACTGGGATGCAGTGTGTTTTATATCTGTTTATTCTCTCCTCGTCCTCCAGGACGGCTCCCAACATGAGAGATAGCCAGTTCCTCCCCCTAGGAAACACGCCCAGTACAAGTTTTACATAAGCCCCTCTCAACCCAGAATCCCTCAGTATTGCTGTGTTTCCCACCCAGGAAACATCCAGTGCAGGTATTAGGCCTGTATTACCTTTGCAGGTTTGTCTGTTTTGGAAGTGCCTCTCCCCTTCGCTCCCTGGATGCCTGCGGGTGAGCTAGTGTCGGGCTGGAGGGAATGGACGGTGACTCTCCTGATCTCCGTGCTCGCTTGCGGATTCCTCCATTGCGGAAGACGCCGGCCGGGAGCATAGTGTCGGCTGACGCTGGAAGGGGCGGTGGTAGAGGTATCGTACGGCGTACCCGGAAGTACGCGTATACTTCCGGGTCACAGGGCACAACGCTGTTTAAGCGTGGCCGCGGCGGCGTGTTACACGCCAGTGCAGTCCAGCCACTGGGACTAACAGGGAGGACATGGAGCAGGCTGCAGGTTCCTCCGCTGATGGCCGCAAGAACTCCCCTGATCCAGCCAGCCAGGTATGCGGAATTCAGGCAGTTCTATCTCCACAGCGTTGCTGTGGCTGGGGGCATTGCTGTTTTTCAGTGAGCAGGTTATGCTGTGGGTCACTGAACAAACATGGAGCCCCATGAATAAGTTGTCTTGCATGTTATTTCTGAAACAACAAACTTCAAATATTGCGTGGGGTTTTTTGTTTGTGCTTTATTGTAGACGCCGGCTGTCAAACACAGAGAAAAATCTAAGAGATGCTCAAAATGTGATGCTAAACTTTCAGCCTCATTCACTAAGTCTACTTGTCAGAAATGTATTACAAAAGAGAAAGCTGACCCATCTGAAGTAATGTTAAACTTTATGGAGTCAATGAGGAAAGAGTTTTCCTCAACTTTCCAGGCTTTCCGCACTGTCATGTCATCCAGTGTTTTTCCAGTTGTTTCTCCTCAGCCGAGCCTGGTAGATCAAGGGCAGGGGGCCCCCCAGGATACCCAGCAGGCTGGTACCTCCATGACAGGACAGGGTGAGGTCCAGGGTTATGCTGTAACTACCTCCGCAGATGATTCTGTTGAGGAGACTGAGGATAAGCTGGATTCTGAGTCCGTTTCCAAGGCTAAATCAGCAAAGTATTTATTTAGTGCAGAGGAAACGTCAGAGCTTCTGAGGGCGGTGTATGAGGCTGAGGAAATTTCTGAGCAAACCCCGGGTTCCTCGGCTAGAGATGGAATCTATCAGGGGTTACAATCTATAGAGAGTAGATCCTTCCCTGTTCACCCTGCAATTATTAAAGTCATTACGGATCAGTGGAATGATCCAGAAAAGAGATTATATATTCCCAAATCCTTTAAACGTAGATTCCCTTTTAAGGAAGAGGACATATCCCATTGGGCCAAGTGTCCTAGATTGGACGCCGCACTTTCGCAATATTCTAAGGACACAGATTTGTCTTTTGAAGATACAGGGTCGTTAAAAGACCCGATGGACAGGAAGGCTGAAATGATGCTTAAGAGCCTGGGAGGCCGTTGCGTTCGCTTTCAAGCCAGCCATTGCCTCAGTCTGTATTGCCAGAAACTTAAACAGTTGGTTGGCAGGTTTAAGGGATCATCTTATTGCAGGGACCCCTCACGCAGAAATACTTGAATCATTTCCCGTCATTTCCCGAGCGGTTGCTTTCCTGGCGGATGCCGCAACAGAATTCCTTAGAGCAACCGCTAGGATTTCTGCCCTAATTAATACTACTAGAAGGGCGATATGGCTCAACACCTGGGAAGGGGATCTTAGCTCCAAGCAAAAATTTATGTGCCATGAAATTTGAGGGAGACCTCCTGTTTGGCAAGGACCTGGAGGAAATTCTAGAAAGATCCTCAGGCAAGGGGAAGAAATTCCCTGATAAAAGGAAGAGATTACAGCCAAAGAGGTCCTTTCGAGGTAGGAAACCCTTCTTTCAAAAAGACCAACGATTGCAGCCACAGAAGAGAAAGTGGACCTACCCCTCTACAAGGGGAAAGTCCTCCTTTATATTCAACAAGGGCCCCGCTGGAGGGTCCAAACAGGACAAGTGACATGGTGCCTGTAGGGGGGAGACTCCTTCAATTTATAGACCAGTGGAGTCAGGTTACCCAAAATCAGTTCATCCTAGATCTGATTGCTACGGGGTACAAAATCAAATTTACATTGAGCCCCCCAACAAATTTTGTCCTAACAGGCTGCCCAAAAGAAATAGAGAAATCATCGGCACTCAAAGCATCAGTGCTGTCACTACTCAACCAGGAAGTAATCTCCAGAGTCCCAAAGGAACAGTGGGGCCAAGAATTCTATTCAAGAGTCTTCATGATAAAAAAAACCCTCGGGGAAATACCGGATGATTCTCAATTTAAAGTCGCTAAATCCATATATTCAAGTAGTAAAATTCAGGATGGAAACGGTGTCCTCGGTGCAGTCCCTGATTCCGAGAGAGGCCTTCATGGTAACCCTCGATTTAAGAGATGCTTATCTCCACGTGCCCATACACCCCTCATACCAAAGGTTTCTAAGGTTTGCGGTGATTCTGGGAGACACGATATGTCATTTCCAGTACCAAGCACTGCCCTTTGGTATCTCCACAGCCCCGCGAATATTTACCAAAATCATGACAGAGGTCACTACGCATCTACATCTGTGCCAGATCAAAATTGTTCCTTACCTAGGCGACCTGCTTATTCTAGCAGAGTCGAAAGAAAAACTAACAGCAGACCTGAATCTAAGCATGCAGGTATTGTCAAAACTGGGTTGGCTCCTCAATTTGGAAAAATCGATGTTAGTCCCGTCCCAAAGGGTGATGTATCTAGGATTCTGGATAGATGCATCACGAGAAATGACTTTCCTTCCAGAGGAAAAACAGGAGGTCATAATACAAAGGGTACGTTCTTTCAGAGCAAAGGAGAGGGTGTCCCTCAGAGAAGCTATGTCGCTTCTAGGGTTGATGACTTCTGTCATTCCTGCGGTAGTGTGGGCACAGAGTCACACCAGAGTCCTACAAGAATGGGTGCTGAATTCTTTCAACCACGGCAGGACTCCCCTAGACAACAGCTTCCTATTAACCCAGGAAGTAAAGGGATCACTCGAGTGGTGGGAACACTCATCCAGTCTCAATCAGGGCAAATATTGGCACCCCTCCCCTGTGATGCGGATATACACAGATGCCAGTCACAGCGGCTGGGGGGCGCATTGTGCCCACTCACACACACAGGGGGTGTGGAGTCAACAAATGTGTGCGACATCTTCGAATTACAAGGAACTCATGGCGGTAAAACTGGCACTAGATCATTTTTTCCCTCTACTGAGGCAAACTCATGTTGTGATTCTATCAGACAACATAGTCACAGTCTCTTGTGTTCAAAAACAAGGGGGTACAAGGAACAAAGCGTTGAGAACTCTGGCGCTAGAAATCATGGAGTGGGCAGAAAGAAACCTGCTATCAATAGCCTCCATTCATATAAAAGGCTCGCAAAATTTTTTGGCCGACCAGCTAAGTCGGCCCCGGCTAGTGGAAGCGGAATGGTCCTTAAACGAAGAGGTCTATCAGGAAATCTCAAACATGTGGGGGTCCCCCAGGGTAGACCTGTTTGCGTCCCCCCTCAATGCAAAAACAAAGCTGTTCTTTTCTCTCGATCCATCTGCCCCTCTGGAAAGACTGGATGCTCTGGCAGTACCATGGCCGGGGGAACTGTTATATGCGTTCCCTCCTTTTCCTCTAATCGCTCGTACCCTATCGAAAGTGAGGACAGAGGCAGCCCGGGTGATCTTTGTAGCTCCGTTTTGGCCTCGACAGATATGGTTCCCAGATCTTTGTCACTTGGCAACCAAGGGCCCATGGTTCCTTCCTTGGAGGAGGGATTTACTGATACAGAAAGGAGAGTTTCACCCAAGCCCGGGGAAATTTTCCCTGGCAGCTTGGTTCTTGAATGGAGATCCTTAAAAGATAGAGGATTTTCAGATCGAGTAATTCTGACTATGGTGAAGTGCAGAAAACTCACCACAAGAAAAATTTACTGTAAATTTTGGAAAGTTTATTGTTCATGGAAATTAAAAAAGGGGATCATAAGTAATGATATCCCTGTTATTCTTGATTTTCTACAGGACGGAGTAGATCTGGGCTTAGCTCCTAGTACGCTGCGAGTACAAGTGACAGCCCTTTCTTTATTTTTGAATATTAGGTTGGCCAAGGAACAGGCCATTATTGATTTTTTTGAAAGCAGTCGCTAGGTCTAGACCCTTGCCGACAAAACTGGTTCCCCCATGGGATCTAAATTTGGTTTTGAAGTCTCTAAGGATCCTTTTGAGCCTTTGGATAAGGCTACCATCAGGGCTCTGACGTTTAAAACTGCATTTCTAGTCTCAGTCACTTCAGTACGTAGGATTGGTGACTTACAGGCACTTTCCATAAAGGACCCATTTATGCAAATTTTCCCTGATAGAATAGTTTTCAGGACAGACCCAACCTATCTCCCTAAGGCTAGTTCTACTTTTCACAGATCCCAAGAGATTATTATCCCGTCTTTTTGTGATCCCCCTTCAAATAGCAAGGAAGAAGAATGGCATAGACTTGATGTCAAAAGGACAGTGTTAGCCTATCTCAAAGCTACCTCTCCCTTTAGGAGATCAAATCATCTTTTCGTGTCCTTTTCAGGGGTAAAGAAGGGTTTAAAGGTATCCAAGGATACTATCGCTAGGTGGCTTAGGGAAGTTATTGTGTCTGCTTACTCCAGTCAGGGACAATCACCCCCACAAAATATTAAGGCTCATTCAGTTAGGTCACTTTCAACTTCTTGGGCTGAAAGGTCTGGCGCATCACTTGAGCAGATCTGCAAAGCGGCCATCTGGAAGAACCACCATACGTTTGTCAAGCACTACAGAGTGGATCTCCTCTCTAGCCAAGACATGTCGTTTGGAAGGAAGGTGTTGCAGAACATTATCCCTCCCTAAGGTAAATTGGGGTCCTCGGTGGTCTCTCATGTTGGGAGCCGTCCTGGAGGACGAGGAGAGAACTACGGGTAGAACTTACCGGTAGCGGTATTTCTACGAGTCCTCCAGGACGGCTACCTTAGTTCCCTCCCTATTTGGGTAAGATATAATGTCTGCCTAAGTGGAGGATGGAATATAACTTAAACTCAGTCCCTGGATCTGGTCTACTCTGCTAATACTGAGGGATTCTGGGTTGAGAGGGGTTTATGTAAAACTTGTACTGGGCGTGTTTCCTAGGGGGAGGAACTGGCTATCTCTCATGTTGGGAGCCGTCCTGGAGGACTCGTAGAAATACCGCTACCGGTAAGTTCTACCCGTAGTTTTACTGCATCCGAGAACGTACGCATGAAAACTGTCTTTCAAGTTCTATAATGTGGATCTCTAAGGCCCCCAGCGTTACGTAATGTCAATGCAAGGCAATGGGGCCTAGCACACTTACCGAGTTGCGCTGGAAGTTCCCGATCGGCCGCTGACCAGCTTGGGATCCCGATCAGCTGCTGATTCAACAGCGGAATGCTGAAATCAATGGGTGATGCAGGGATTATAAATTTTGTTGTTGGCGCGCATGCGTGGAATGATGCAAATATGGCTGGAAACCTGTCCAGCAGGGAGAACGGTGACGGGCGTACAAAGGGTTCCACTATGCATATGACCATGCCAGCGCAGTTTGCCACAGGGTCATATGAATTATGTTTTTATGCGATGGGGCAACGCATTGGCCAGGTGTAAAACCGGCCTAAATGTTTTATACATACAATAAATAGATGTAGACCTCACAGATGGCCAACGAGTAATCCCAATTTGCATGCAATCCAGTATTCTTAGCATATCATTTATCAACTCTGCTGACTCCTTGCTGTTTCCCTGTTATGCAAACCATTTCCTCTTGAGGAGCATGCAGTGTTTGTGTGTGTGTGTTTGTGTGTAGCAAGATGGCAGCCTCCATGAAACGCGCTCTGGTAGGCAGGTTGACGTGGGTTAGCAATGCAATGTTGGTTAGGTATTCACAAAATATTGATATAATAATTCTAATATGAGCTCAAGGAGAGGCTAGTTTTTGGTTCAGGGCTTAAAGCGGACCTGAACTCAGAACTTGCTTTCTGCTCTAAATGATGAGCAACAGCATAATAACCTTTAAAGAAAAACATTACTTTGTTACAGCTCAAACCAATCCTGCTATACATCTGCAGGTTGTCTACTTCCTGCTTTCGTGGAAGCAGACATATTGTTAACATCCTTAGTTTAGCAAATAGTTTTCTGCGGTGGAAGCAGCTGATACAGCTGAGGCTCCTTTCACACACCGTGCATTGCGGTCCGCAACCCCGTTGCAGTGACTGACCACACTACCTGCGATGTGGCCGAAGTTGTTACGGCGATACAGACTCTGCAGTGCGTTACCGCGCGTCAGGTATTTGCCAAGGCTGTGGAGTCTGTACAAAAATCCTCCGACTGCTCAGGTTAGGATTCCACCGACTCAGACTTCTCTAATTTGCATATTACAATTCTGTTGATTGAAAGTATGTAACATAAAATGCATCTCAACTGCCAACGCTTAGGAATTTTAAGATACAACTGAAGTGAGATTCTCTGCCTCTAATACTTTTAAGGTGGCCACACACCATACAATTTTTTAAATATCTGTTCAATTTAAGAATTGCAATCAATTTTTCTGACTGACATTTCACAAATATGACCAATGTACTACACATGTATGTTACATTTTTCCCCAATTATGATAAAAATGATTGAAAACTCTGACAAAATTGCTAGGGTGTGTATATTAAGTGGACAATCTAACACACACCATAAAATCTTTAGAAAGATTGAAGAAAAATATCTGGCATTCCGGATTGATAAAAATTGAAGAAAACGGGAAAACCGATCGGATTTGTCAGTCGAATGAAAAAAAGCTTTCGATTTTTTTATTTATTTATTTATTTATTTTTTTGGGAGAGCCGATCGTTTTTATCGAATTGCCGTAAAATCGGATCATTTTATTGTATAGTGTGTGGCCACCTTTAGCCATAGACCCTGAACAAACTTGCAGCAGATAAGGTGTTTCTGACATTGTCTGATTTGACAAGATTGGCGACATACTTGTTTCTGGTGTGAGTCACACTACTGCAGACATAGACCATTGGCGCTGCCAGGCAACTAGTATTGTTTAAAAGGAAATAAATATGGCAGTTTCCATATACCTCTCACTACAGTTGTCCTTTTAAAGGAAACTTGCAGTTAGAGAGAGATAAAGGCTGCACTTTTTTTTTCTTCTTTTAGACCATACCGGTTGCCTGTCAGTCCTGCTGATCTCTGTGGCTGCGGTAGCATCTGAATCGCACACCTGACACATGCATGCAGCTATTCCAGTCAGACTTAAGTCAAACATCTAATTAGCATGCTTGTTCAGGGTGTATGGGTAAAGTTATTAGAGGTAGAGGATCAGCAGGACTGCCAGGCAATTTGCATTGTTTTAAAGGAAATAAATATGTCCACCTCCATATCCCTCTCACGTCAGGTGTGCTTTGTCATTATTGTTAGATGTAAGAAGCCTAAGGGTTGGATCACACTAGGCATGCTGACAGGTCGTTTTCCGGAGTGAATATGTAGAATGGACCCATGCTTTTCTGTTCATTTGAAGCGTGTACTGGGATGTCCATTATGGTGGACATTCCCAACCTGCACAAGAACTACTGGTGCATTGCCACATCCGAGCGTGCTTCTGCTCTGCAGACAGTGTGGGCGCCTCAAGCAGTCCACCAGAGCCAGTACAGCACATCGACTATGCTGCCTGCTCCACCTCCTTCGCCATAGTATGACCAAACACTGAGGCAGGGAACACACTACATGCGTTTTTGCGCGTTTTGCCGCGAACGGCAAAACGCGCACGATTTTAAAGCCTATTGAAAATAATAGCCTAGCTCGGGAAACGCTGCGCCGCATGCGTTTGTGTTTTTTCCGCGTTTTGTAGCCGCACAGTTTTCTGCTTTTTTTCCGCACATTGCATGACACTACATGCCATGCAAACGCAGAAACGCACGCGGAAAAACGCACGCGTTAGACGCGACCGCAAAACCTGACGGAAGCCTGGGAAACGCAGGGAAAAACGGCCCTGCAAGTGTGTTCCCTGCCTGAGAATTATTTTTTTTTTATTTCATAGAATAGCATGATTGCACTTAGAAGGGAAAGCTCAGCATCCACAACAGCACATGAAAGTAATTGTATCATTTTATTGGAGACTAGGGACTAGGGAATTGTAAATGGACAACATGTTTCAACCTAAACCAAAGTCTTAATCGTGGCTTCTGAGCAAGCCAGAGCAACATGATGGCCAAGTGTCTATGGTTTCCTCTTGGTGCTCTGGTTTCTTGCTTAACTTCCCTGCAGATCTGTTGGGAATCTATACGTCAGTGGAGTTTACAGGTTTACATAGTGCATGAAGAATGTCTACAGTGTTCTCCCCAGAAATGTTTTTTTCCAGCTAGCTGCACGAAAAAGTAGGTGGTGGTGGTGGTGGTGGTGGTGGTGGTGGGGGGGGGGGGGTGCAAGTGGGAATGCAGAGCCAGTGCGACTCCGCTTACAGCATAGGGAGGAGGATGAGGAGGTGAGCTGATGACAACTGGGTGCTCACCAAAATTGACCAGGTGCAGCACCCAGCTAAAAGAGCCTGGGGAGAACTCTGGTCTAGTAGATCCGCGCCCCCCCCCCCCCCCCTCCTTTGATTGAATTTAACCCGATCAGCTTATTTTGGCGTGTGGCTCTGAGTGCCGAGCGCCGAAACTGGGCACCCCATAGCAGCAATGTTATGTGGCGCGGGACACGTAGCGGTAATACGGGGCTCTGGCGGCTGCCGCACCCCGAATTACATCTCCCTCAGAGTTGCGACAACTCAGAGGGGGAATAGTATTTAATGCCATCATTCGGCTCTTACCGCAACGAACTGAGCGGCGCCGAAATGACATGCACCCGAATTTAACCAGGGCTGTGGAGTCGGAGTCGGAGTCGTGGAGTCGGGCAATTGTGGGTGCCTGGAGTCGGAGTCGGGAAAAAATGCACCGGCTCCGACTCCTAATGAATTTGTAACTGTAATTAAAATAGAAAATATGATAAAATGTTCTATTTCTCAGATAATAGTCATTAAAAATAATGTATATTACAGTATATATACAGTAATAGCTGTGCTTAGTCCACAAAAATGAAATAAACCAATCAAAATTAGTTACTTGTGCTGCTTCAATAAAGCAGTCCCTGTATTTTTAAGGTCAGATATACATATCTGATTGTGACTGTATATATGATGTGTACACAGGAATCTCTTATATATACTAAATAACATCTATGCTGTAAGAATAAAGACTGATGTGTAGCTATGTCACTAATAGAGATGGTCAATGAGATGGAAATAATTCTGCACTGATGCTGATTTATGCAAATGTATGCACTCCCTTTGCTGATGAAATCAAATAATTTGATAGGTTATTAAAATTTGGTTTGGTGACTACAAATTAAAGGGTAACTGAGACGGATGAAAAGTAAAGTTTTATACATACCTGGGGCTTCCTCCAGCCCCCTTCAGGCTAATTAGTCCCTCACTGTCCTCCACCACCCGGATCTTCTGCTATGAGTCCTGGTAATTCAGCCAGTCAGCGCTGTCTGGCCGCATGCCGCTCCCACAGCCAGGAACATTCTGCACCTGCGCAATAGTGCTGCACAGGTGTAGTATGCTCCTGGCGGCGGAGTGTGTGCATGCGCACTACGCCTGACTGGCTCAAGTACCTGGACTCATAGCAGAAGATCCAGGTGGTGGAGGAGGACAACGAGGGACTGATTGTCCTGAAGGCGGCTGGAGGAAGCCCCAGGTATGTATAAAACTTTAATTTAATCTGTCTCAGGTTTACTTTGTTACACAGTAGTACTATACTCTACATATGCACTCCCCACAGAGCCGCAGGGAATCCACTGAGAATGCTGTGCACATTGAACACAGAGGTGTTGTCTGTCACCCATAAACCTTGTTCAGATTGTGCATGAAGAACGTGTAATAGAGGAAGAATCTCCTTATTCCCCTGCAGAGTACCTGCACATCATTCTTACATGTACCCACACTTACATTGCCTAGGGCCTGATAGATGTTCTTTGTTCTGGTCTGTACCTTTTACAACTACTCTTACCAAGGACTAGTTTTAGTCTAAAGGGAATAAATATAGTAGTCTACATATCCTTCTCACTTCAGTTGTCTTGTAAAATTCCTAAGCGTTGGCAGTTAAGAGACGAATTTCATGTTACATACTTTTAATCAACAAAATTGTAATATGCAAATTAGAGGAGTCGGAGTCGTGGAATCCTAAACTGAGGAGTCGGAGTCGGTGGATTTTTGGACCGACTCCACAGCCCTGAATTTAACTGCACATCGCTTTCAGATGTACCCTGTGTTGGATCACACAAGGCGATATAGACGCATACCTGGAATTATAGATATATCAGAGGCTGGCGCTCATAGTGTGATCTACGTTATCACTAATGTACACCATACAATGCAGATATGGTAAAGTTAACACAATCCACAATCCTTCTTAGTTCAATTTCTGATCCTAGCCAAATGGCTACAAACACAGCCCACCCTGTAATATACAATATGCTTCAGTTCACTTGCAATGTTACTCAGTTCCAAATGCTATGCAGTAAATATCAGGAAGTTGTTGGTGTCCTTCAGTTATCCTAGCTATCCAATAGCTTGCCCCAAGAATGGACTCTATTGTAAAGCCTTCACCACACCCTAGTGAGAGGCACTCACCGTGTGTTATGACCTGCTGATAGATCAGATGGAGCCTTGGGACCGTTATCAGGGCGTTGTTGAGGATCCTGATATTGCCAGAGTGGTGTGGGACGACCTGATAACTGTCATTAGTATTGTATTAGCCCTGTACCAAGCAATTAGTAAAGGGTAAAAAAAAATATGGGCTGGAAAAAAGCTGAAATGACCTTAACAATTGATGTCTTGTCAGTCCACTAACAGTACTTTTCTCTCCATTTCCTTGGGTATAAAGTCTGCTCTGACCTAGCCTTGTACACATGCTGGATAATCCTTGGCTGAGGCTACTGTTTTGGAATGTCTTGGCTGAGAATCTAGCATATAGTAACATAGTTTGTTTGAAGGAAAAAAAAAGACTTCCGTCCAAGTTCAGTCAGGTCACTAAACGACAAATGAGTGCATTCTGCTGTTTTTGTTTTCTGCTGCTATGGCTTCATTGTATGCTGTCCTCCTTACCTCCATACAACAATAAATGCTCCTCAACCATACTAAACAGCCTGTCTGTACATCACTTCTTCCTGAAACTGTCACCCTAACAATAAAGATTTAAGGACCTGTCGTGAAAATATTAAAATGTAAACATACACAAATAAGAAGTATGTTTCTTCCAGAGTACAATAAGGGGGGGGGGGGGGGGGAGTTCTCAGGGTTTTCTTTATCTTTTTTTTTTTAAAAGCATTTAGTGAATGGCAGTTCCTCTGTCTAACTGCCAAAAGTGTGCAGGGAGGCTGGCCAGCATCTTTGTGTAAGGGCCTGTTTCCACTACAGTAATTTCGCCGGCGATTCTGCAGAGTTTCCCCGCACATAATTCACACGGGGACACTCTGCCATAGGGGATGACGGGGCCACGGCGGAATCTCTTGCGGGAGCGATTCGGCCGGGGGACCCCCCCGCATAATTCGCCGCGGTGGCTGTGAATCCCGTAGCTGTGCATGGCACGGCTCATGGTATTTGCCTGCGATCCCGCCCACCCGCTCAGTGTGGCGCACTAATGGGAGACGAGCCCTAAATCTTTTTCAGGGGCTGTCTTTTGTAAAGTGTTTTTTTTTTTTTTTAATGAAAACTACCTGCAAAATGCTCTTTCGTGTGTCGGGGCCCATAGACTGCTCTGCAATCCAGCGCCACAAGCTTGGGTGCATCAATGCCAAGAGCTCACCAATGATACTGATTAGAGGTATTGCCTTGACGATGGGACTGCTGTTGTTTTGAAGTGTTGGGATTATTACAATAAATACTAGAGTGTCAAACTGTTATATATATAAAATGTGGGTGAATGGAGCACAATCCTCTTGTTTCAAGGGAGTATACTGAATATACTGATTTGTCTGCAGTGCACATTCTTATTAGAGTAGACTTGTACCCTATGCCTTGTTTACACTACAGTATATGCGCTGTGGTGCAATGTGTATAGTGTACAGCATGCAAGGACAGCAGAAGTACATAGACTGCATTGTCTATTCTCACTTGAGTGCTGCGCTCCAAACGTAGCACTGCCCCTTTCGCTGTCGCTGATTGGGCTCAGCACTGTAAGTCCCCGTTCACACTGCACGCGTTTCCAGACGCGTTTTGGAAACGCATGCAGGTGGCCGACACGCACGACATCAGACATTGCATAGAGTGCAATGTCTGATGTTCACACTGAATGCGTTCCTGTGCGGTCCGGGAACGCATGCTGCACGCATTTTTTGTAAAAACGCGTGGCTGTCCCATTCACTTTTCAGTGATGGGATCAGCCACGCAACGCACACAAACGCAGATGGCGTGCGTTCGCATGCGTTGCGTTCCGCATGCGTGGCCATCCGCGTTTGTGATGTGAACGGGGCCTAACACAGGTGCCATGTTGGTATTTAAAGGATACCCGAAGTGACATGAGATAGACAGGGGTATGTACAGTGCCTAGCACACAAATAACTATGCGGTGTTCCATTTTTTTCTTTCTCTGTCTGAAAGAGTTAAATATCAGGTATGTAAGTGGCTGAATCAGTCCTGACTCAGACAGGAAGTTACTACAGTGTGACCCTCACTGATAAGAAGTTCCAACTATAAACCACATCCCTAGCAGGAATTGGCTTCTGAGAGCAAGAAAGAGCTAAAAAGGGAAAATTCTTATCAGTGAGGGTCACGCTGTAGTCGCTTCCTGTCTGAGTCAGGACTGAGTCAGCCACTTACATACCTGATATTTAACTCTTTAAGGCAGAGAAAGAAAAAAAGGAACACCGTATAGTTATTTGTGTGCTTGGCACTGTACATGCCCATGTCTGTCTCATCATGTCACATGTCACTTCGGGTATCCTTTTAAATGCATATTTTGAGCGAGGGCCTTTCTGGGTTGCCCGATATGACCCTGCCAGGATGTCAATGAATTGAGCTGATAGTCTTTGCATATACCTTATGATCTGTTGTAAGTGCTATTTATAGTGTGTTACTGAATTGCCACTCCCAGAGTAGTGTTGCTATTTCCATTAGCCTCTCAAAGCTACTGCTGCTTGCAGAATTGTGGGAATGTGGCTCTGGTGTCCTTTCCATTGTCCCAATTCCAAACTGCTTACAGTCTGCAATACATTTTCATGCAAGCCAAAAACAATGTGCTTCTTGTTGGTCTCGATCAGTTACTGAACTGGCTTTTACCAGATATAGGCCTAATGTTTAAAGAGAATCTGTATTGTTAAAATCGCACAAAAGTAAACATACCAGTGCGTTAGGGGACATCTCCTATTACCCTCTGTCACAATTTCGCCGCTCCTCGCCGCATTAAAAGTGGTTATAAACAGTTTTTAAAAGTTTGTTTATAAACAAACAAAATGGCCACCAAAACAGGAAGTAGGTTGATGTACAGTATGTCCACACATAGAAAATACATCCATACACAAGCAGGCTGTATACACCCTTCCTTTTGAATCTCAAGAGATCATTTGTGTGTTTATTTCCCCTGCATCTCTCATGCACTGAAGTTTCAGGCTGCTCTCTTCTTCCTGCAAACAGCTTTGCCCTTGTCTGAATTTCCTCAGTATGTGAAAGCCCAGCCAGCTCAGAGGACGATTTATCCAGCTTGTAAAAGATAAGAGAGCAGAGAGAAGCTGCACTAATCTAAATATCACACAGGCAGTGTGCAGAGAGGTGCCTGAAAGGGGGAGTTCATAGCAGAACCACAACACTGAAGAACTTGGCAGCCTTCCAGACACAGGCTGACAAGTCTGACAGGGGAAAGATACATTGATTTATTACAGAGATGGTGATAGTAGAAAGTGCTACAGTAAGCCAGAGCACATTAGAATAGCTTTTGGAACTTGTAGGATGATAAAAAACAGGATACAATTTTTGTTACGGAGTCTCTTTAACACTTCAGGGGCTGTTTTTTGTGGTGATTGTGAGTGGTTAGCCCCCTCCCAGTTTCCACTCTTGTACTATAGATACCTAGATTTTAAATTCCTATTGTGTTGCTGTGCATTTATTTATTTTTACAGAACATGATGGCTCATGCGTATCTCAGTGCTGCAGTGCCTGCCCTATTTCACGGAGTTACCCACACGAATGCATGCGGTAGCATTGAGCCACACACACACACACACACACACACACACACACACACACACACACACACACACACACACACACACACACACACACACACACACACACACACACACACACACACACACACACACACACCTCAGCCTCCTGTCATATGGAGAAAGCTTGGCGGGTCCTTTACCGGAGGCTCGTGGAGTGTTTGGGGGTACAACACCCGACTATACCTATTTTCCACCATTTACCAAAAATACATAAACCGGGCGCTCGTCTGGAGGGCAGGCCCATAGTGGCCGGGATTGGCTCTCTAGGCGAGCGCCTTGCCAGTTGGGTGGACTCCATGTTGCTGCCTCTGGTCAGGCGCCTCCCTGGCTATGTAAAAGATTCCAAACATTTATTGGCAAGTATTGGGGATCTTGAGTGGAGACCAGGATTTGCCTGGATCATAGTTGATGTGAAATCCCTCTATTCATGTATCCCACATAATCTGGCCATACAAGCTCTGGAATACCATCTGAGGAGATATTGGACTCCGTCCGCTACCTCCTGGCCCACAACTACTTCATGTTTGGCCGCTTCTACCTCCAGAGAAGTTGTGCCTCCATGGGAGCGAAGTTCTCCCCATCCCTTGCTAATTTATACATGGGATGGTGGGAGGAGAGCCATGTCTTTGGGGGTGGTTGCGGCCTCCTGGAGGATGTTGTGTGGTACGGGAGGTATATTGACGACTTGCTGTTGGTGTGGAAGGGGAGCCTGTGCAATGTGCAGTCTTTGAGCACTTTAATGCCAACAGATTGAATCTTCAGTTTACATTTGAATGCGACAGTGTCTCCATCAATTATCTGGACCTTGTTCTAAGAGGCGACCCCATTAGCAAAGTGGATAACACCACCACCTACAGCAAGGCATGTAGTGGCAACTCCACCCTGAGAGCCAACAGTTGTCATCCATACCATCAAGGGCATCCCAGTAGGAGAGTTCATTAGGGCCAAATGCAACTGTTCGGAGGAGGGGGAGTTGGCCAGGGAACTAGACATTGTGGAGACACGACTTAGAGATAGGGGTTATCCCAGGTGGTCTATAAAATCTGCTGTCAGTGGCCATAGTTTTCGAGTGAAGCATTTTATTAATTGTGGGACCAAGGATGTGATATATTTGATCACATGTATGGAATGCTCTATCCAATATGTCGGTTGTACTACCAGGTCCCAGAGGCAGAGAATAGAAGAACATTATCTGGGACAGAGGTTGCTATTGACCAACCTTTCCAACGTCGCCATGCATTTTAGGGACATACATGGGGGAAATATGACCGGGTTCCAATTTCAGGGCGTTTATAGAGATCCCCACCATGCTTAGATGGAAGGATTCTTTCAACGCTTACTTAGGAGAGAAGCAATATGGATCTTTAGACTGGATACAAGGGCCCCTCGAGGCCTTAATGGCAGGTGTGATTTAAGGCTTTCTACACAGTAATATGTATTCCCTCTGTTTTCTTTTCAGAGGGATTTGCTGTTGTGAACAATAGATTGCTTCTGTAATTGCACTGTTCTTATCGATCCCATTTTGATGGGATCAATCTGACATTTTGTTTCTGATTTTATTATCATATTGTTTGTGTAGTATATATGTGTGTGTGTGTGTGTGTGTGTGTATACATATGTGTATTGTTTCATTACTTTTAATGTACTATCAGAATTAAGTCCTGCCGCAGTTTTGGCCCCTAGGTGAGACCGTCCCCCTATGGAGGCGGTTAAGGGGTGGAGCTCTGGGTCAGGTGTGCATATATATGTCAAAGGTTTCCCATGTTAACTCAGCTATGATTAAGGACTAACTGGTCCAAAACATGTCAGCTTGAGATGTTTTAATTTTGGATATGTCCAGACAATAAAGGGGATTTGCGGTGGATTGGTGTGGACCTTCCTTGTGTTCAAATATTCACACCATAGGCGTTCTAGGTTTATTTTCACATGACACATGAGGCATTGTTCTCTATAAAACACGGCTGTAAAATAAGGCTTTTGAGATACAAAGGTTCAGATGGACCGTGAAGGAGTTGCTGCACTCCCTGTAAGAACTTTTTCACATTATGAGCGTTTCAAATATATTTTATTTTTAGCGCTGACTATTTTATAAATCACCCTAAAAGCTCTTGCGCAATGATGATAGGAGTGTTCACATGTGTGCGTTTCGATTTTATTAAAATCGCAAACTTGCTACATGTACCCTTTTCCTGAGCGGTTTTGCTCAATGGAATGTACAGGATCTTCTCAAAAAATTAACATATTGTGATAAAGTTCATTATTTTCTGTAATGTACTGATAAACTTTAGACTTTCATATATTTTAGATTCAAATACACACAACTGTAGTTCAAGCCTTTTATTGTTTTAATATTGATGATTTTGGCATACAGCTCATGAAAACCCAAATTTCCTATCTCAAAAAATTAGCATATTTCATCCGACCAATAAAAGAAAAGTGTTTGTAAAAAAAAAAAAGAAAGTTAACCTTCAAATAATTATGTTCAGTTATGCACTCAATACTTGGTCGGGAATCCTTTTGCAGAAATGACTGGTTCAATCGGCGTGGCATGGAGGCAATCAGCCTGTGGCACTGCTCAGGTGTTTTGGAGGCCCAGGATGCTTCGATAGCGGCCTTAAGCTCATCCAGAGTGTTGGGTCTTGCGTCTCTCAACTTTCTCTATGGGGTTCAGGTCAGGAGAGTTGGCAGGCCAATTGAGCACAGTAATTCCATGGTCAGTAACCATTTACCAGTGGTTTTGGCACTGTGAGCAGGTGCCAGGTCATGCTGAAAAATGAAATCTTCATCTCCACAAAGCTTTTCAGCAGATGGAAGCATTAAGTGCTCCAAAATCTCCTGATGGCTAGCTGCATTGACCCTGCCCTTGATAAAACACAATGGACCAACACCAGCAGCTGACATGGCACCCCAGACCATCACTGACTGTGGGTACTTGACACTGGACTTCAGGCATTTTGGCATTTCCCTCTCCCCAGTCTTCCTCCAGACTGGCACCTTGATTTCCGAGTGACATGCAAAAGTTGCTTTCATCCGAAAAAAGTACTTTTGGACCACTGAGCAACAGTCCAGTGCTGCTTCTCTGTAGCCCAGGTCAGGCGCTTCTGCCGCTGTTTTTGGTTCAAAAGTGGGTTCATGCTTCCATCTGCTGAAAAGCCTTTATGGAGATGAAGATTTCGTTTTTCAGCATGACCTGGCACCTGCTCACAGTGCCAAAACCACTGGTAAATGGTTTACTGACCATGGTATTACTGTGCTCAATTGGCCTGCCAACTCTCCTGACCTGAACCCCATAGAGAATCTGTGGGATATTGTGAAGAGAAAGTTGAGTGACGCAAGACCCAACACTCTGGATGAGCTTAAAGAGAATCTGTATTGTTAAAATCGCACAAAAGTAAACATACCAGTGCGTTAGGGGACATCTCCTATTACCCTCTGACACAATTTCGCCGCTCCTCGCCGCATTAAAAGTGGTTAAAAAACAGTTTTAAAAAGTTAGTTTATAAACAAACAAAATGGCCACCAAAACAGGAAGTAGGTTGATGTACAGTATGTCCACACATAGAAAATACATTCATACACAAGCAGGCTGTATACAGCCTTCCTTTTGAATCTCAAGAGATTATTTGTGTGTTTCTTTCCCCCTGTTCTCGCGCACTGAAGTTTCAGGCTGCTTGTTTCTTCCTGCAAACAGCTTTGCCCTTGTCTGCAATTCTTCAGTATGTGAAAGCCCAGCCAGCTCAGAGGACGATTTATCCAGCTTGTAAAAGATAAGAGAGAAGCTGCTCTAATCCTAAATAATACACAGGCAGTGTGCATACAGGGGCCTGGAAGGGGGAGTTCATAGCAGAACCACAACACTGAAGAACTTGGCAGCCTTCCAGACACAGGCTGACAAGTCTGACAAGAGAGAGATAAGTTGATTTATTACAGAGACAGTGATATTATAAAGTGCTGCAGTAAGCTAGAACACATTAGAATAGCTTTTTGAACTTGTAGGATGATAAAAAACATGCAATTTTTGTTACGGAGTCTCTTTAAGGCCGCTATCGAAGCATCCTGGGCCTCCATAACACCCGAGCAGTGCCACAGGCTGATTGCCTCCATGCCACGCCGCATTGAAGCAGTCATTTCTGCAAAAGGATTCCCTACTAAGTATTGAGTGCATAACTGAACATAATTATTTGAAGGTTGACTTTTTTTGTTTTAAAAACACTTTTTTTTCTTTTATTAGTCGGATTAAATATGCTAGTTTTTTGAGATCGGAAATTTTGGGTTTTCATGAGCTGTATGCCAAAATCATCAATATTAAAACAATAAAAGGCTTGAACTACTTCAGTTGTGTGTATTTGAATCTAAAATATATGAAAGTCTAATGTTTATCAGTACATTACAGAAAATAATGAACTTTATCACAATATGCAAATTTTTTGAGAAGATCCTGTATAGGGAAAGCACAAAGCGCTTTGAATTGCGATTGCCCGAGCGCTTTTTAAAGAATAAATTGTATTTATTCTTTTTCCGGGTCAAAGAGTTAATCGCTCAGCAAAATCAATTTAAAAAAGTGCTTTTCTAAGCACAGGGAAAAGCGCTCTATAAATCGCTCAGCGCTTGCAATAGTGCTGGCGATTTTTATGATATGAACACAGGCTTAAAGTCCAAGCAGTACTCCGCTTAAAGCCTGGGTTTTGACACAGTCGATCATGAAATCTTACTCAACAGGCTACAAGAGTACTGTGGCATAGATGGCATTGTTCTCCGGTGGTTCAACTCCTTCCTGGCTGGCAGAACACAAAGGGTAGCCTTAGGGCCCTTCCTCTGCAACCCTGTACCACTAAAATACGGTGTACCTCAGGGCGCAATATTATCCCCTTTACTGTTCACCATATACATGCTGCCACTTGGAGAAATCATACAAAAACATGGCCTGACATATCATTGCTATGCTGATGACACCCAGCTATATTTGTCATTCAAACCTGATGTCACAGACCCTACTCCACAAATAAACGCATGCTTAGCTGAGCTTCAGGAGTGGATGAATAATAATTGGCTAAAACTTAATGCTGACAAAACTGAGGTTCTTGTTATCGAGGGCTCAACAGCAAAGCAGCTCCAGTCTCAACCAACACCGCTAAGGATAGGGAGCTCAGACCTGAACAACTCAGACTGTGTGCGCAGCCTGGGAGTACTGATTGATGGGAAATTAAGCTTCAGGAATCAAATCTCAGCTGTTGTGAAACATTCCTTCTTTCACCTAAGGAATATTGCAAGGATTAAACACCTAATTCCTTCAGAGGATCTTCCAACCCTAGTCCATGCCTTCGTCACATCAAGGTTAGACTACTGCATTGTCCTCTACACAGGCCTGCATAAGAAAGACTTACGCCGCCTGCAATTAGTACAGAATGCCGCCGCAAGGCTGTTAACGAGCCAACCCCGCCATTGCCACATAACACCAACCCTGAGCTCACTCTACTGGCTACCGATAAAATGGAGAATTCTGTTTAAGATTGGCTTACTGACATTCAAATCCTTGCACAATCTGTGCCCTGGATACCTGAAGGACTTGTTGCAACTACATCACACCCCCCACAATCTTAGATCAATAGGGCGTAACACCTTGGTCACCCCCAGAGTCCACCTCAAAACCTTTGGAGACAGAGCCTTTTGTCATGCTGCCCCTACACTTTGGAACTCCCTGCCACACCCAATCAGGACAGCCCCATCCCTGGAAGCATTTAAGTCTAAACTGAAAACCTACCTTTTCAGTCTGGCATTCATGAACATCTGACTATCTCCTCTGTAACACAACCCAGCCTGAAACCCTGTATTAATCTGAGACACAGCTATGCGCTTTGAGTCCTATGGGAGAAAAGCGCTTTACAAATGTTATTGTATTGTATTGTATTATTGTAGTGTGTTTTCTTCTTCTTTCCACCCCCTTGTACTGTACTGATATCAGTTTGGTTCATTACAGCTCAAGGGTGGTTGAGAGGAGAACAAGGGGATGTGAGAAGATGAGGCTTTATTGGAGGTAAAGGTATTGCTGCTGAAAGGGGAACAGATAAGAAAACTCTTGCTAATATTTCAAGAAGTGTAAAATGTATACAATCAGCCCAATAGATGGCTGTCCTCACTCAGTGGGTCTGACAGAATAACATAGTCACATAATTCAGTTAAAGGGAACCAGAGACGCCAGCGTTGGAAAAAGAAATACGATTTCACACATACCTGGGGCTTCTTCCAGCCCCATAAGCCTGCATCGCTCCCACGCCGCAATCCTCCGCTTCCTGGATCCGCCAGTACCGGGTCCCGTCATTCCGACGGACGCGGCCAATTGTCCGCATCACAGGGGCTCCCAGCATACCCTAACGCGTGCGGCTGCGCAGTATGCAGCCGCACGCGTAAGGGTATGCCGGGAGCCCTTGTGATGCGGACAATTGGCCGCGTCCGTCGGAATGACGGGACCCGGTACTGGCGGATCCAGGAAGCGGAGGATTGCGGCGTGGGAGCGATGCAGGCTTATGGGGCTGGAAGAAGCCCCAGGTATGTATAAATTCTTTTTTTCTGGGGCCTCTGGTTCCCTTTAAAGGACCAGTAGGAATTTTCCAGTATGTAATGGGGTGTTTAGGCTTTGGCATAGTGAAGATTGATTTTGCTGTCAATTGTCGTGCAAAAAACATTTGTGAGAAATGGACCATTTTATCATCCTCTTATTCAGTTAGAGATTCTCAGATGTGGAATCGTTCTTTCACCGCAGATGAACACAAAAGTGGTGAAATGTCACTGGCTCAGAATGGGATGCCGTTGCCTGAAAAATACCAGCCCACGTGGTCTTTGATGTGAGGTTGCTCTACAAGATTTTCAAGAAAAATATTTGCAAAAAAAAAAAAAAAATTACAAACCATACCAGACACTGATATAGAGATGTGTGGTGCTGAATAAAACGCTGCAAAAAACAGCAGAAAATGTCTCTACCGTTACACTTAAAAACTGCTTATGCTAAATATTGTAACAAATTAAGCAAATGGTCATTCATTTTAGCTTCACTGGTGTTATATTTCTAATTGACTATTGAATGAAACCTTCACTTTAAAGTCTGATTGGTCCTTTCAATTTTAATTTTGTTACAGTGTGTGGTAAGGTTAAAACGCTAGCAAAATCGCTCCATGCAGGTTTTAATGAGCGATTAAGCCAGCGTTTATGTACTTTGAAGCGCTAACGCTCCCAAAATGCTGCATGTCCTGCGTTTGCGATTTGAGGAATCGCAAACGCTCCAGTGGAAGTTGCCCCATCCATTAACATTAGCTGAGTGTTTTTGCAAAACGCTAGCGTTTTGAATCGCTCCAGAATTGTTCACAAAACCGCTCTTGTGGGTTCCAGCCCTCAAAGAATAATCCTTTTTCAGCTGAATTTTATGTTCTCTTGTAGTCTCTATGTCTCATCACTACCAGGGCTGTGGAGTTGGTACAAAAATCGTCCAATTCCAACTCCTGACTCCTCGGTTTTTGAAACCTCCGACTCCAGGTACCCACAATGGCTCCGACTCCTTAGTCTAATTCTTACCAGAACTAAGGATTTGGTACAAAAATCACCTGACTCCGACTACCGACTCAGACTCCTGAGTTTATGAAACCTCCAACTCCAGGTACCCAAAATTGCTCATACTCCGACTCCAACCCTGACTCCACAGCTCTGACCACTACTCCAGGGAAGTTAGTTTAAAATACAGCTGTGTGCGATTATTTGAGCATTCTGTGCCAAATTACATATTTATTTTGTAAGTTGAAAGTGGTAAACCGCTACTATAATAATGCAGTTATAACGGTACATGGCAGCACATCGAGTAACTTGGTTTATGGAACAGATTGGATTTCCTGGGTTGGTATTTAGTAGTGTTGGTGTTCAAATTTGTGTTGGTGAAATTCAGAAATCCAAATTCACCAGTCACCATATTTTAGGAGCCAGGTAAGTGGACAGCATGTGTGTCTGTGCTTGTGTGTGTGTCTGGGGGACGGTTCATGTGACTAACGTCCTGTCCACACTTCTGTTGACAACCTGAATTCGAACACCAAAACTATTATTTAGTAACATCTTCTTTGGAACATATCCTGGGGCAGAGAGACACTGCAGAATGATTTTCGATACGTTTTTGCTTTTAAAAACATGCTTCCATTGACTAGCATTGAAATTGTGGCACGATTTATTGCAATTAATTTTTGTATGCAATTTTACTGTGACTTTGATGCACGAGAATGGGAGCGGTTTTTGTTTTGTTTATTTAGGGCTCAGAAAGCGTGGTGAGCTGAAAGTTTTTAGAAAAGTGCTTATAGTGTCTGAGCTTGAAGAGTCCTTGCTTAAAGAAATGTATACAGTTACCATATTTGACATGGGCAGCTGACATATGGTATGTCCACCACCTTTCAGTTGCTCCCATGACAATAATTATTGTAGGGATCGTTGCCCATTCTTCTTTGCCAATCACTTTTTTAAAATGCAAGTTTTTTTTTTTGTTTTTTTTGTTTTTTGGCACGTGCAGCATGTTGAGGCTCTACCAGTCGATCTTAAAATTGGAAGTAGGAAGGCCATTTCAATCTTTTAGCTTTCTTTTCTTCAAGTAGCTTGTGGTGTGTGTTTTTTGCAAAGTGTAGGATCATTAGCCAGTCAAAAAATATTTTCAATTTGTTTTGGCAGACTATTTGTCTGCCAGAATTTTCAAAAAGTTACTTGAACCAGCTCATGCTGTGGATTGATTGTAAACTCGCCAGGGCAGGGTCACCCTCCCGTTTACTGTTTCTGTTGCAATACTTGTGCTGCTTGAGACTCTGTTGTTCGCTTTTTTTTTTTTGCTTGTACTGTACCTATGTTCCCCTTGTCTTATTGTGCTTTGCAAAGCGCTGCGGAATATGTTGGCGCTATGTAAATAAAAGATAATAAATAATAGTGGGGAACCTTGGTATAGAAACTTTCTGGATTCTGCAGCCCACCGTTTCAGCACTGGGTCTCTGTCTAAATATTACTATTACTAATTTTGTTGAACCTGTTTTATCTCATTCCACGCGTCTCCTTTGTGTGCATCCCTAACTGTGACTAAACACGGGCTCGGGCCAAGTTTACTTTATTTTGGTCAGGTGGCAGAAATTACCTTAAAGTGAAACATTAACTAATCTATTGTTTGACTGTGTAAGCTGAACAAATGCAAGCAATGTTTAGTAACTGAAACACTGAGTCAGAGTTTGACGTAATTAAAGTCAGCAGGCTGAAATCTTAGTTTTACATACTCAATGTTCTCTGGAGAAATTGGTGTTTTTTTGTTTTTTGTTTTGTTTTTGTCTTTTGACAAGACAAAAAACCTAGCACATGCTAAAGCATGGCTCACACAAGTTCGGGAGACTAGGTTTCCTGTAGCCGAGAGCGTTCTGTGTAAGCGCAGTTACTGTCTTAGAGACCCTGAGACGATATACTAAATTTATACATACCTGGGGCTTCCTCCAGCCCCATAAGCCTGGATCGCTCCCACGCCGCCGTCCGCTGCTGCCTCTGTCCGCCGGTACCGGGTCCCATAATATCAGCCAGTCGATGCAAACGCAGTGCGCTCCCTCCGTACTGCGCAGGCGCATGCGTACAAAGCTTGAGGGAGCCCCTGTGCATGTGTACAACTGGTCGCGTCCGGCGGAAGTGACGGGACCCGGTACCGGTGATAGAGGCAGCAGAGGATGGCGGCGTGGGAGTGATCCAGGCTTATGGGGCTGGAGGAACCCCCAGGTATGTATAACCTTTTTCAATTTTGCAGGTTGTCTTAGTCTATGGTTCCCTTTTTTAAGAACTGCCCATGCAAAGAATACTCCCTGCTATGGGAGGGCGATCAGGAGGTGCATGCACAGTGGTCTGCGAGTTGCAGACTTTACGTGGCTTACAGCAGAACAATGGAGTTGTCCGGAGGATGGTGAGGGAGCTAACTGAGCACTGTGGACTAAAGAGAGCCCCAGGTAAGTATAAATCCTTTTGTTACAATGGTTTCTGGTACATTTAAGGGCTCATTTCCACTATAGCGAATCCGCATGCGTTGTCCGCATGCGGATTCGCACAGCCAATAGAAGTGGATGGGCCTGTTTCCACTTGTGCGGAGCGTTTTTGTGTGCGGGGAAAATCTGCACGGCAGAGCCGTCAGAATTCGCTCCCCGCACACCGCTAAGCGAATCGCATACAATGTATCTAATAGGGAAATCGCATGCGGTTTTGGCATGCGATTTCGCATAGGCGGTAATGTTAATTTACAAAGGCAGTGACATGGTTAAAATCGCCCACCTACTACCCTATGCGAAATCATGGGAAAAAAACGCATGCAAAATCGCACCCGCATGCAATTTCGTCTGCGGTGATTTCCCGGCGATACCGCACAAGTGGAAATGCAGCCTTAAAGTCTTTTTACAGCGCCCACACAGACAAACCTTGAACTGTTGAGATGTGTATTTCCTGCACTTAGAGGTGTTCCTTTTTGTCCTGGTTTTTTTTTTTTTTTTTTGGTCCGTGACAGTTAAGCAACTGTCCAGCTCAAGTGCGACAAGAAAAGGAACATCGCCTAGTCCCATGTAAGCTTGGGCCTGTACATACACTTACCTCCTCATGCAACTGTCATGTTTGTTAAATGATCAAGTAGGAATACCATACTATTATGAGTACATACTACTATTTATGAGTACACTGGCTGTATGGCTTTCCCATATGATCATACATGCAAAAGGGTGCCGGGAAATTTGGATGCAGGATAGAGCCAAAAAAGTCTCACCCTGCTATTGCAAATTTCCCGGCCGCGTTAAGTACGATTCCCCTCCAGGCCGCCATGAACTCAAGGATAAGATGCATTTTTGCTGCCAACTATAGTGGGTGGCTGAATTGCAGTGTTTTCGTAATTTCCCAGGTCCCAAATTACCCTGAGTGCCGCTATAGCCATAATTCACATTACGCCCAAATGTCCTGTGCCCTTTTTGCCTATCTCTCTGTTCCCAAGCATGTGCCTGTCACATTGTATCTGTTGATCATTTTGCACATGTGAACCACCTATTTGATTAGCAACCCACCAGCCAAAACCTTATCATTTTTTGACCAGTTTGCTTCAGAACTCTTCTCATCCTTGGGCAATCTGAGTGTTTCAATTGGAAGTGAATAGCAGTTTGTGGCTCATATGCAATTACATTTTTCACCTGAGGTTTTTTCAGCATTTTACAACTGAAAAAGTACTCAAAAGTTGGTGAAAAAGTGCTATGAGATTTATTTTGAGTATTTTCTTGCTTGCTGGTGGCTTAAAAAGCATTTTATGACAAGTTATGAAAATGGCACTTAGGAGAAAACTCAGGTGAAAAATGTAATTGCGAATGGGCCTGTGTGTGTAAGTCAAAGCCTAAATACACACGCTAGATGACACTCGGCATAGGCAACCGTTCAGGACTTTAGGTGCGTACACACCTCTTGACTAATGTCCCCTGTCGGGGATCAGGACCTCATCTTGGGCGAAATCACTAGTTGGCCTGTACAGATGCATCTCAGCTGTGTAGCTGACTATGCGTTCTGCAGCTTTGCGGAGGGACGGCTGATTGGAGTGTATGTGATGTCACATGGGGGAACGGTGCAGACAGTTAGTTCGGCCGTTGCAGGGGTGAGTTCAGAGGTCCCTGTCAGCTGAGGCGGTCATTATCGGCCGCTTTAGTCAGTGTGTACGTTCCTTTTGTCGTGTGAGAATCTAGTGTGCCCCCCTTCCCTAACATCACATAAGATATTCAACAACGCTCGGCCAATGCCCATTCTCTCCTCCCCAGCCCCCCACTTCACGTGCCTAAAGCTTCTTTTCTGTCCTTTTTGTGCTTTCGTCACACTTTTCTTCATAGAAACTGATACATTCCTTGGCTATAGCTGGGCAACGAGTCTATCCAGTGTTTATACACCGCCATTGCGCCCAAAGTAGAGCCTCATGCTGTCTGGCGACACTTATTGGGTGTACCTAGTAGGCCTGAATGATAAATCGAATTTAAACCGAAATTGTGATCACCAAGTTTCCAAATGGAGGAAGCTAGAAGAAATTCAATTTTTTCCTAAAATCGTTCAGATGTTGTAGTATCACTATTTTATTTTAAAATCTGTTTACCACATGTGGACTCCAATTAAGCTGCAGAAATATCTCGAGTATGATCAGGGGAAACAGGATGCACCTGAGCACTAATTTTGAGTTCATGGCAAAGGCTGTGAAAACCGTGTACATGTGCGTTCTCAATTTTTTATTTTTTTTATCTTAATAAATTTGCCAAACCTCTTCATGTTGTCAATATGGGGTGTTGCGTGTAGAATCTGAGGGGGAAAAATGAATTGAATCCATTTTGAATAAGGCTGCAACATAACAAAATGTGGGAAAAGTGATAAGCTGTGAATACTTTTTGGATGCACTGTACACATTTGTGAATTACCCACTAAGAGGAGCTCTGTATTTTCTTGATAAACAGTCCAGATATTGGCCACACAGGCCCCTTTTCATATATGTGGGAATTGCCATTTTATTTCTGCAGGAATAATGACACTTTTCAGATCTGCTGATTTATAAAATTGGTATAGATTGGTTCCTCTGGGAAACTTTCACTTTTTCACTTTTTTCTCTAATCAGTCATCACTTAGTTGCCCTGGCAACTGATTTTTACTTTCTTGTGTTTTAAAGCACTGGATAGATGTCAGCATTATATACAGACCACAGTCCTGTCACAAACTGTCTCTGAGTCTGAGGTGCTCAGAATTTATTTTTTTCTTCCCCTTTCATAGGCATTTTGGGTGGAAGGTATGTCGCTCATCTGTATGTTTTTGGAATGTAGTAGGAAACTGGGGTGCTCAAAAGTAACGCTGGCCGAAAATAGGGGAGACCAGACAAACTCCATGCAGATAATATCTTGGCCTGAATTTCTGAATGTTACTGGTTTATAATGTAATGAAAAATATGTGCTCGTTTTAGCTGTTTGCTGTTTGAAATTTTATAGGATCGGTAAAATTAAGGTGTAAAATCCATTTGGGTAGTGGAGACTGTTTCGATGGTGGTGGTGGTGGTGATCGTTCTCCCGACAGTAGTGCGTGTGTACAGTCTATCTGCAGTCGGATAAGGCTGTTTCTGAACGACCGCCCAGTGGGAGGGTCTGACGGACCCGTCCTTTTTAGTAGTGCTTGTGTACGCACCATATGAAACCTCCGACTCCAGGTACCCAAAATTCCACCAACTCAGACTCCGACTCCTTAGTCTAATACTTACCAGAGCTATGGATTTTGTCCAAAAATCCTCAGACTCCCGACTCTGACTCCTCTGTTTATGAAATATCCGACTCCAGGTACCCAAAATTGCTCTGACTCCAACTCTGACTCCACAGCCCTGGTATTTTACAGTAAATTGCATTTGCATCATGATTGAATGGTATTTTATATTGGGCAATGGGCACATCTTAAAAATCAGGAATTTAACCTCAAGCACTGAAAAATAGAGCAGCTTTATTTGGGGAAAAATAGATTGCAAATCGAACAAAATGCAGGGAAGCAATTCTCTATAAGATCTCTTAATTCCAAGTCTACATTTAAGATCCATTCATACAGCTTTGGAAATGTAGCTCAAACTTGAAGTCTGTGTGCAAGCCCAAATGGAGCCTAGTAGGCTACTAAACTTTGGTATCCTGGCTTGACAAAGGCACACTAGTGTGTCAAAATGTGTCGTCATTATTACCAGCTACATGGAGCTTGCCTGGACTCCAGACCTACCATGTACCCTTGTTGATATTCCCTGCTGGCGACAGGCGTAGTCAGAGGAGTAGAACATTGGGCATGTGAGATACGCTTGCAAATTTCTGGTACGTGCATTTCTGTCGCAATTTGCATACTGAAAGGACAGCTGAAGTTAGAGGTATATGGAAGCTGCCATATTTATTTCCTTTTTAAGTAATACTAGTTTCCTGTTTGGCTGTAGTAGTGTCGGAATCACACCAGAAACAAGCATGCAGCTAGTCTTGTCAGATCTGACAATGTCAAACACCTGATCTGCTGCATGCTTGTTCAGGGTTTATGGCTAAAAGTATAAGAGGCAGAGGATCAGCAAGATGGCCAGGCAACCGAAATAAATATGGCAGCCTCCATATTCCTCTCACTTCAGTAGTCCTTTAAAGTAAAGATAGAAGTGCTATCTTCTCTCTGATGTGTGAAAGTATAGCATAGTTGTGTTTCTGCATTTAAGTCTTTTTCAGTATGTCATTTTGATTTAAATAATAAAAAAATCCTGCTATTTTTTTCTTCAGACGGTTGGTTTTGTGAAAGTGTAAATTAATTTTCACTGTATATATATATTTTTTTTTCCTGCTTCTCACATTCATCCCATTACTTTTCTAAATGAATTAGTGTAGACTCAGAAATTGTATGCACTGGAGCCTGACAGTTGTGGCTTATGTAGTTGATATCCCCACTCAACACAGCAATAGGTATATTTAGACTGAATAATTTAGGAATGAATGTTTTAAATCGGAGCATCAAGAATTTTCCACATCTTGGCTTTGAATTAGGTTAGTACATATATTTGTTGAAGTATGAAAAATGTAATTAGATTTTATTTACTACATAAAAATTTAATGTTTTAGACTGCAATGTTAAGCCTGAATCCCTAGTAACATATGCAAAATAATATTTAATAGGCTGCTTGATAAAAGACAATTGATAAGCAAAGAAGGTGAGCAGACTTTTTTTTTTTCACTTTTTGTGAAAAGCTAGCAGTAGGGCATTTCTTTACCCGGGGGGGGGGGGGGGGGGGGGGGTTGGCATCAGGGTCCACATTCTGAGGGGCAGCTCTTGGATGCAGGGTCTATGTTCTGAGGGGGCAGCTCTTGGCTACAGTATCTACATTCTAAGAGGCAGCGCTTGGCATCAGGGTCCATGTTCTGAGAGACAGCTCTTGGTTTCAGGGTCCATGTTCTGAGAGACAGCTCTTGGCATCAGGGACCATGTTCTGAGAGGCAGCTCTTGGCATTCAGGGTCCATGTTCTGAGAGACAGCTCTTGGTTACATGGTCCATGTTCTGAGAGACAGCTCTTGGCATCAGGGACCATGTTCTGAGAGGCAGCTCTTGGCATCAGGGACCATGTTCTGAGAGGCAGCTCTTGGCATCAGGGTCCATGCTCTGAGAGACAGCTCTTGGCATCAGGGTCCATGTTCTGAGAGGCAGCGCTTGGCATCAGGGTCCATGCTCTGAGAGACAGCTCTTGGTTACATGGTCCATGTTCTGAGAGGCAGCTCTTGGCATTCAGGGTCCATGTTCTGAGAGACAGCTCTTGGCATCAGGGACCATGTTCTGAGAGGCAGCGCTTGGCATCAGGGTCCATGCTCTGAGAGACAGCTCTTGGTTACAGGGTCCATGCTCTGAGAGACAGCTCTTGGCATTCAGGGTCCATGTTCTGAGAGGCAGCTCTTGGTTACAGGGTCCATGTTCTGAGAGGCAGCTCTTGGTTACAGGGTCCATGTTCTGAGAGGCAGCTCTTGGCATTCAGGGTCCATGTTCTGAGAGACAGCTCTTGGCATCAGGGACCATGTTCTGAGAGGCAGCGCTTGGCATCAGGGTCCATGCTCTGAGAGGCAGCTCTTGGCATCAGGGACCATGTTCTGAGAGGCAGCGCTTGGCATCAGGGTCCATGCTCTGAGAGACAGCTCTTGGCATCAGGGTCCATGTTCTGAGAGGCAGCTCTTGGTTACAGGGTCCATGTTCTGAGAGGCAGCTCTTGGTTACAGGGTCCATGTTCTGAGAGGCAGCTCTTGGCATTCAGGGTCCATGTTCTGAGAGACAGCTCTTGGCATCAGGGTCCATGTTCTGAGAGGCAGCGCTTGGCATCAGGGTCCATGCTCTGAGAGACAGCTCTTGGTTACATGGTCCATGTTCTGAGAGGCAGCTCTTGGCATTCAGGGTCCATGTTCTGAGAGGCAGCTCTTGGCATTCAGGGTCCATGTTCTGAGAGGCAGCGCTTGGCATCAGGGTCCATGCTCTGAGAGACAGCTCTTGGTTACATGGTCCATGTTCTGAGAGGCAGCTCTTGGCATTCAGGGTCCATGTTCTGAGAGGCAGCTCTTGGCATTCAGGGTCCATGTTCAGAGAGGCAGCTCTTGGCTACAGGGTCTATGTTCTTCCATCTTTTAGGTCAAATGTACAGTATGTAATACTACTTTCTAGAGGGAGTTTTGTTTTGCTCACCCTGTACTTGGTGTGTCTGTGGGACTAGATGAGGTCAATAAGAAGCAAGTAATTCTGTCTTTCATGCAAATATAGGGCACATTTTATGCAGCTTGGAATTGGTCCCTTAAAGAAAACTCGTAACCTCAAAAAGTTCCCCTGGGGGGTACTCGCCTCGGGAGGGGGAAGCCTCAGGGTCCCAGTGAGGCTTCCCACACCGTTCTCTGTCCCTCAGGGGTCTCGCTGCAGCCCTCCGAACAGCAGCGATGTAAATATTTACCTTCCCGTCTCCTGTGCTGGTGCTGTGGCAGTTCTCGGCTGCGAAATAGGCGGAAATACGTGATTGCCATAGGGTCTGCTCTACTGCACAGGCACAAGTCTCCGGCGTCTGCGCGGTAGAGTGGACCCGACTGAGATCAAGTATTTCCACCTACTTCGGTGCCGAAAGCCGCAACAGCGCCCCCTCTGGAGCCTGGAAAGGTAAATATTGAACAAGCTGACAGATTTGTCGGGCCGCTGTTCGGAGGGCTGCAGCGAGACCCTCGTGGAACAGAGGACGGTGTGAGAAGCCTCATTGGGACCCTGAGGCTTCCCCCTCCCGAGGCGAGTACCCCCCCCCCCCCCCCCCGGGAACTTTTTGATGTTACAGTGTCTCTTTAAGGCCTCTTTCACATGGGCTGTCGGGCTGTTCAGCATCCCAGCCGCCAGCCACAATCGCCACTCTGGTGCAGTTAAAATATAGCCGAATGGCAGTATGCGTAACACTACATGTGGAATTGCAGCAGAAAACCATATCACATCTGAGCATGACCAAGCTCGTGAGCCTTCACTGCCCATTTCGAGTGCTAGCTGTGCCCAGCCCCGGTGCGATAAAGCTGCTGACAGGCGGGGAATTCACTACTTTCAGCCTTCCGTGCAAAAGAGGCCTAAAATCGGACACTAGTTCCTTTTTGCACAGCGGGTCATGCAGCCTGTTGGGACACCTTTCTCTCCTTGGCTGTACTAGGGCCTGCCTCTTTTTTTTTTTTTTTTTTTTTTTTAAATACCCCATCAAATAACAGTTCCCAGTTTCCTTATTTTGAAACAATTGTATTGTTTTAACACGTTTTTGCTTCCTCACCCTGATGGAAGTGTCCTTTTCCCTAACATATACTTTAACAGGGCAGTGTATGATGTTCTCACCTCCCCTTTTTTTTTTTTTTTTTTAATTTATTTATTTTCCTGGACAGGACTCTATCCCTTTTTGCGTCTTGTAAATTGCTGTACATTATTATTTTTTCCTGAATTGGTAGAATTGACACTAGCTTACTGTATTTAGTCTTCCATTTCTCTATTATGTACTAATGTTTGTATTTTTATGTATATCTGTGTCTGTACTTTTTGTGTGTTTTACTCTGTACAGTGCCACAGAAGTCAATAAGAATCACTATAAGGATAATAATTGCATGAGTATCAGTGAAATTGTGTACAGGGCTTAAAGAGAACCTGAGATGGGGCGAAATATAGAATTTATACATACCTTACATACCTTAGGCTTCCTAAAGATTCCTCAGACTTGATTGCTCCCCCACGTGCAGCCTCCACAAATTGCCCCGGAAAGCCCTTCGGTCTGGGGCATACTGCGCGTGCCCCTGTCACACTCGTGGCCAGGAGCAGTCTGCGCCTGCACAGTAGTACTGTGCAGAACGCTCCCATCCACAGGAGAGTGACTAGGAGGTGCGCACAGCAGGACTGTGCCTGCACCGACTGGATGCCTTACCGAGGCTTTTTGCAGAGGCTGCAAGCAGCGGAGAATGGTGGCGAGGGAGCGATCAGGCTTGGCTGGAGGCTGAAGGGAGCCCCCAGGTATGTATAAATTTGTTTTGTTTTTTTGTTTTGTTTTTTTATTTCGCCCCATCTCAGGTATTAAAGAGAGTCTGAAGCTAGACAAAAAACAGATACTCACCTAAGGAGAGGGAATGCTCTGGGTCCTACAGAGCCTTCTCATTTCTCTCCTGGTCCCCGTGTTCCACCACTGGCTCCCCATTAGCATTACGCTGGGTCGGAGATGGCTCTCTACCACTTCCCAAGGCGTCGAAGTCTTCGGGGAGCCGAGTGCTCGGTACTGCACATGCATGAGCACGCGCCGTCTGTCTCCCGAACCACTTCAACACTTCTGAAGCCTCCTATGGCGGGATAGTTGAAAGGGGAACCCAGTGCTGGAATGCAGGGACCGTGAGAGGAGCCAGAAGTCTCTATAGGACCCCAGAGCCTTCCCTCTCCTTGGGTATCTCCTTTTTTAATAAAAAAAAAATAAAATTTTTTTTAAAGTCGTCATAACATTTTCAAACAGGTAGCATATAAATACATTATATGGAGGCAATAAAGCAAAGCAAAATGTTGCATATACAGTCTCGGTAGAATATTATATATCAAAATAGTGCAAAGGCTAATGATATAGATAATGGAGCTATAGGCGGTAGGCCTTGTAGCCTCACATCAATATTGCTAACAAGTTATACAGATTAGAACGTTGTATAAATAGGAGAAAAGAACGTTAAATAAAGGAAAACCATTATAACCAGACAATGTCACTTTAGCACTAAGTGAGTCCATAGTAGACACCCAGATATTACCCACTTTTTCACCTTACTACCTTTTTTAATTCCCCCCTCCCCCCTCCTAGGTTCTCCATAGCTTCAGATTCTCTTTAAAGGACACCTGAGGCAAAAATAAACAAATGAAATAAACGATTGTATCCATCTTCCATCTCCTGAAAATGACTTTTTTTCAGATATTCCACAGTTTTATTTTATGTTTAAACCTAGTTGTAACTTTTTTTTTTTTTTTCCCCTCAATGACACATTCGTTAAAGTATGCCAGAGCTAAAATCTATGATCTATTGACCCTTTTTATCTCTTTCCTGCTCTCAGAAGCCATTTTCTGCTAGGAAAGTGTTTTATAGTCGTAATTTCTTATCAGTGAGGGTCACACTAGTCACTTCCTGTCTGAGTCAGCCACTTACATACCTGATGGTTTAACTCTTTCAGGCAGAGAAAGAAAAAAGGGAACACAGCCTAGTTATGTGTGCTAGGCACTATATATACCCATGTCTATCTCATCATGTCACATGTCACCTCTGGGATCCTTTAACCCTCAGAGGAGGAATTTAGATTTTTCTAAGTACTGTAAATGTAATCTTATGACTTCTGAGACCAGATTTAGGCTGGGACCACACTTGTCAAAAATTCCTGCATGCAAAATCACATGTCACCTGAAGACCAATGTTAATTAATGGGATGGTTCACACTTGAATTCAGCATGCAGTTCATCCTGCAACATATCGCACATCTGATGATCATAGCTACTGTAGAATAACATGCTTGTTTAAACGCAGACAAATGTGCATAGTGTGCAAAAAAATTGTGTTTGCAAAACTTTTTTGTTTTCTGCACTGCAAAGCATGGTCCCAGCCTCTGGTTTTGTTTTTGGGGGGTTTGTGTATGCCTAATGCATGCACAGTGGTCGATGTTGCCATATTTTCCTGTGCAACCAAAATTCAGACTTTTTTTTTTCAGATTTTTCTTTTATGTTTTTAGCTATTCTTTGCCAGTGCACCGGTGTACCATCTGGTGATGGAGTCCTGTGTGCAGTGTTGCTATCTAAGGGCCTGTTGAAATTTGTTTTTGCAGCGAGGATAATCCATGATGATCTCCTAAATAAATAAAGGCATGAGAACCTCATAAAAATAACTTGCATTGTACACGAGTCGTTTTTGTGGTTTTTTTTTTTTTGGTTTTTTTTTTGTTTGTTTTTTGTGATACAGATGGCACTTAACAAAAGTTCTTTGCATAGCTGCCTAATTTTTCTTACCATACTGTGTGCATGATTGGTATTTTTATAATTGCCAAACTGTGAATGATTAGCATGTGAATGTAACTTGCTGGGACTGGGGAAGAATGTGAATTGAGTCGTTTCAAGGTGTATTATGCTGCGAGCAATGCAGTGAAAGTGATATTGTTGCATGCATTCTGGTTTGTTCTATGGAAAGCACATGCTAAAATCTGCAGCAGCTGGAAGTGTGAAGGACTGTGTGTCACTGCTATATTAGGGTTTAGTGACATCTGGGAACATTTCACAAATGGGTGATTATTTCAGTAATGGCCCACTCTAGCCCATTGTTAATTTCCTGATAGAATAAAGAAGTGTTTGAACCCCATCAGGTGTGTTTTTTTTCTTCCTATTTTTTCTTCTTGTCTTGGATGGCTCATCTGTGGGGCACATCTTCAGGATTAAGAGGATGGGATGGGTAATCTATACTGTTTTTGATGTTTTTGTTTTGTTTTCTTTTGTGTGTGTCTTATTCAAACCTAGGTGTATGTATATATCTAACACTTTTTTATTTTATTTATTTTTTTCTTTTATTAAAAAAATTCTATTTTCCTGACTGAAAGTATCTCAAGATTTTGAGATGGATTTCTAGTGTTTGTATCATTTTAAGAAAAAAAAATACTGCATTTATAATATTGCCCCCTTTCCCGGTAACTCTTATCTTCATCTGACTTCTTAAAGAGACACTGAAGCGAAAAAAAAATTATGATATTATGATTTGTATGTGTAGTACAGCTAAGAAATAAAGCATTAAGATCAGATACATCAGTCTAAAGGTGGCCATACACTGGTCGATTTGCCATCAGATTCGACCAACAGATAGATCCCTCTCTGATCGAATCTGATCAGAGAGGATCGTATGGCTACCTTTACAGCAAACAGATTGTGAACCGATTTCAGCCTGAAACCGTTCACAATCTGTTGTGGTGGTGGTGCTGCCGCCGCTTCCCCCGCCCGCATACATTACCTGCTCCGCCGGCGCGACTCCAGTCCCCCGGTCACCGCTGCTCTGTCTGCGCTCTGGTCTCCAGGTCCGGCATGCCTCACTTCTTCTAGCCCGGCAGGAAGTTTAAACAGTAGAGGGCGCTCTACTGTTTAAACTTCCTGCCGGGCTAGAAGAAGTGAGGCATGCCGGACCTGGAGACCAGAGCGCAGACAGAGCAGCGGTGACCGGGAGACTGGAGTCGCGCCGGCGGAGCAGGTAATGTATACGGGCTCTATTGCGTCGGTCGTCGGGCACTCGAACGCTGCTAGCGATGCGCTCTTTACCCGTGGGCGATCGACGGTTATTTTCTGCACGGCGCGATCGACGGGATCGGACGAAATGGATCGAAATTCGGCGTGTAGCGTGAACGATTGGCAGCAGATTCGATCCCAGTGATCGAATCTGCTGTCGAAACGGCAGCAAATTGGGCCAGTGTATGGCCAGCTTAATTGTTTCCAGTACAGGAAAAGTTGAGAAACTCCAGTTGTTATCTCTATGCAAACAAGCCATTAAGCTCTCCGACCAAGTAGTCGAGAGGGCTGTTATCTGACTTTTATTATCTCAACTGTTCCTGGACTATTTACTTTTCCTCTGCCAGAGGAGATGTCATTACTTCACAGACTGCTCTGAAAGACTCATTTTGAATGCTGCTTGTTGTGTAATCTGCACATATTATAGAATAATGCAATGTTAGAAAAACACTATATACCTGAAAATAAAAGTATGAGAATATTTTCTTAGCTGCTAATCTTCTAGTAATTATTCATAGTACACAACCAATTCATTATATCATATATTTTTTTTTTTTCGCTTCAGTGTCTCTTTAAGGCCCATACACACGTCAGATTTTTCCGAACGACTGGTCGTTTGAACATCCCGTCGTTCAGTCGTCCACACGCCAAATCGGGCGTGTGTACAGACTGTCGTTCGGGTGATACGACTGATTTTGAGCGATCTGCCCGGCATGCTTGATTCAGGTGTGTGTGATTCAGACACTTCTGCAGCCAAGAGCAGCAGGACAGCCAGGCAACTGGTATTGTTTAACAGGCAATAAATATGGCAGCCTCCATATCTCTCTAAGTTAAGGTGTACTTTAAAGAAAGTCAAGCGTTTCCTTGTTGGTCTCTAAACCACGAGATACCTGGCAGTCCTGCTGATCTTTCTGGTCTGTAGTGTCTGAATCACACACCTGGAACAAGCATGCAGGTAATCTTGTCAGATTTTTGTCAGAAACATCTGATCTCCATGCTTGGTCAGGGTCTAAATGGCCAAAAGTATTAGAGGCAGTGCATCAGCAGGGCAGCCAGATAATCTGCATTGATTAAATATAAATGTCATCTTCATATCCTTTTCATGTCAGGTGTCCTTTAAAGGACAACTGAAGTAAGAGGGATATGGAGGCTGCCATATCTATTACCTTTTGAGCAATACCAGTTGCCTGGCAGTCCTGCTGATCCTCTGCCTCTTAATACTTTTAGCCATAAACCCTGAACAAGCATGCAGCAGATCAGGTGTTTCTGACATTGTCAGATCTGACAAGATTAGCTGCATGCTTGTTTCTGGTATTCAGACACTACTGCAGCCAAGTAGATCAGCAGGGCTGTCAGGCAACTAGTATTGTTTAAAGGGAACCTTAACTGGCGGGGAAAAAAAATTCACTTACCTGGGGGCTTTCCCAAGCCTCCTGCAGCCGTCCTGTGCCCGCGCCGGTCCTTCGGTGCCCTCCGGTCTCCCTCCGCGGCTAAGTTTCGTTTTCGGACGACTGCCAGTCGTCCTCGGGCAAAGCGTCCTCTTCTTCCATATTCCCCGTCGTAAAGAGCCGTAAAGCGCGTCCGCATGACGCGTTTGGACCGGCGCGGGCACAGGACGGCTGCAGGAGGCTTGGGAAAGCCCCCAGGTAAGTGAATTTTTTTTTCCCCGCCAGTTAAGGTTCCCTTTAAAGGGAAGGAAATATGGCAGCCTCTATATTCTTCTCACTACAGTTGTCCTTTAAACAAGATTTCTTCACTGAAAACTCCCTTTTGATGAGCAGCCATTACGAAAATGACCCTTGGCTCTGTTGTTCTGGGCAATAGAAAGTGCTTTCAAGGCTCGATTTATGACTGGCTTTATGTCCAAAATGGGAATGTTTTTTTTCCACTTTTTAAGTAGATATAAGTAAAAAATTGTCTAATTTTTATTTTTGGCTTTGCGAAAATAAACTTATGAGATAATAAATTGCATGTGTAGTACAGCTAAGAGATAGAACATTACTAGCAAAGAAAAGTCTCGTAATATTTTTCAGTACAGGAAGAGTTAACTGAATTTTTTTTTTTTTTTTTATCTTTGTAAAAGAGCTTATCTGAGCTATCTGACCCATTGGGTTGAATACAGTCCTGTTTTCTGAAGCAGTTGAAGGGGCACTATGGCGAAAAATTGTAAAATTCAAAATATGTGCAAACAAACAAATAAGTACATTTTTTCCAGAGTAAAATGAGCCATAAATTACCTTTCTCCTATGTTGCTGTCACGTACAGTAGGCAGTAGTAATCTAAAAGAAGCGACAGGTTTTGGACTAGGCCATCTCTTCATAGGGGAATCTCTGTAAGGCTTTTATTCTTTATAAGGATTTTCCCTAAAAAGGATTTAAACAATTATGCTGGTCAGCCTCCCTGCTCGCTACAGTTTTTTGGCAGTTGGACAGAGCAACTGCCATTCACTAAGTGCCTTTGAAAATAAATAAATCCCTGAGAATTCCCTATAAAGAGATGGACTAATCCAAAACCTGTCATTTCTGTCAGATTTTTACTACTTACTGTAAGTGACAGCAACATAGGAGGAAAGTAATTTATGGCTCATTTAACTCGAAAAAGTGTACTTATTTGTACATATTTTAAATTTTTCGCCATAGTGCCCCTTTAAGTGACCTGAGAGAGATGTGTATGTACAGTGCCTAGAACACAAATAACTATGCTTTGTTCCTTTTTTTTTTTTTTTCCCTCTGGCTGAAAGAATTAAACATCAGTTATGTAAGTGCACTTCCTGTCTAAGGGCTGGTGCACACCGAGCTGTTTTTTTGGCGTTTTGCGAATACGCTTGGTCAATGTATCTCAATGGGGTGGTTCACACCAGAGCGGGAGGCGTTTTGCTGAAACGCATACTCCCGGGCTGAGCCATTTTTTGGATTGCGGAGGCGTTTCTGCCTCCAATGTAAAGTATAGGAAAAACGCAAACCGCTCTGAAAAACGGCAGTTCAGAGCGGTTTTGCAGGAGTTTTTGTTACAGAAGCTGTTCAGTAACAGCTTTACTGTAACAATATATGAAATCTACACCAAATACGCTTCACAAAACCGCAAAATGCTAGGTGAAATGCTACAGAAACATAAGAAAAAGTGTTTCAAAATCTGCTAGCATTTTGCAGATCTGCTAGCGTGTTTTGGTGTGCACCAGGCCTGAGTCAGGACTGGGTCAGACTACAGCGTGACCCTCACTGATAAGAAATTATGACTATAAAACACTTTCCTAGCAAAAAAAAATATGGCTTCTGAGAGCTGGAAGAAGCTAAACAAGGGTCCATAGTTTATAGATTTTAGCTTTTTCGTTTTTCAATAGATGTGCCATTGATTAAATACAATTAAACAATAAAAACTTAAAGTAGATTTAAATATAAAATTAAAACTGGAATATCTTAAAAGGTCATTTTTAGGAAAAGGATAGATACAATGGTTTACTTCATTTTCACTTTGAGTGTCCTTTAAACAGCCAAACAGTGAGTCAGCTTGAAATGAGGTTTTACTGCAGGACAGTTCAGAGGGTCATTATTTCTGCTTTGTTTTATAGTGTGGCTTTTAAAATGCAAATGTGACAGAAGGATGCAACGTTATGAGAGAGAAAAAAAGCTAACTGAAAATAAAAATGAGACACTTTTTTTTTTTTTTTTTCCCCTTTTTTTGCTACTAATGTTTGATTCATTATCCACACTACACATACAATTCATTATATCACTATTTTTTTTTTTTTTGTTTTGTTTTGTTTTTGCTTCAGGTTTGGTTTAAAAGGTTAATTATTTAACTTTCAGTTAAAAGGTTACCTAAATTCCTTATACAGTGTATTTTTTTTCCTCTCTTTGCATTCTACAGAATAATCTTACACGAGTCCCCTAGTGTTGGTGGCACATCTATACTAACACGTAAACCCTCTTAGAAATATAATTCAGGAAGGAAAATCTTTCCATTCCCAGCGTGCTATTAATTTTTACTTTGCAGTTAATTATTGCATACTCTGAAGAGTGCTTTAATTGGCTCTGTACAATTCGAATTCACCAAAATGTAAAAACATTTAAGGGAAATTAGCTGATGCTGAATTTGTATGTCAAAATAGCGGCTTTAATTTATCATATTTGAAGAGCATGAAAGTCATAGATGCATGTAAATTGCTGACAGGAATAGGCTAAATGGATTCTAAAGATATATTTTAAGGGGATTTGTGAAATGGAAGATATTCTTTCCAAGCTGTAACACAGAGGATACCACTACCTACAATCCCCTAAGGAACATCACATCATCTTGTCCGGCTATCTAAAGTGCTTGCGGAACTGGAGTGTATCAAAAATTGGAAAATGGTAGGAAGTCATAAAAGAGGTACTCTATCCAAATCTAAGACTGCTGGAGGAGTGAGGTTACAAACGGTCAGCTTTACAATGTTGTCTGTGGACATGTGACTTGCTGTCAATTCAAAATTAAAACCATCTCCAGATGGAATATCTTAGAGGAACTGTAGCGAAAAGGGGGAATCCATACATCAATACATTGCAAAGTTAGAAGTTACAAAATAGAAGAGATCAAGAAATTATATTCGCCATGTAATTTTTTTTCATATTGTTTGATCCACAATCGGTCTGCCTGTAATCATCTTAACTATTGGCAGAAAAGAAAAAAAAATGGAGACAGCACCAACTGCCATTATTTAGAACCATATCCAGTAACCTTATGATTGGCTAAAAAGTTTTTATTTTTATTTTTTTTATTTTTTTATTTTTTTTAGATATACATATGCACAGAGGGAGATGCTGGTTGCTTGGCAGCTGGAAGCAGCTGTTATTTCCCACAATGCAACAAGATTCAGACAGTGGGAGGGGTTTCACCACAAAATCATCCACTCAGACTTCTCCTGATCTATAAAAAAAACAAACAAAAAAAACCTGTATGCCAAGCATACAGTGTGACTGCTCCCATACTCTTAAAGCCGTGTGTGGTGTTAATCAAAGAATCCTGTTCTTCGTTGGTGGTTATAAGAGAAAAATTCTTCCCCATATGCAGAGAAATCAGTATCCCAGAAGAGGACACTTGAAATAAAGTAAAAAATAAATAAATCAATCTTCTTGTATGCATATACTGTAAATGCACATATATAAACTATCTGATTATGGATGTATGCTTATACATTCATATGTCTCCTCCCCTTGTCTGCAATCAATGTGACACTTGGATTTTACATTGGCTAATTTTTATGCCTGTTCCCAACCCCCCCCCCCCCCCCCCCCAACCATTATTTATATTAGACATAATCTGCGTATCTAAATACAAGAATGTTGCATGCATTAGGATGGAGATTTTCAGGCAACTGGCATGACAGTGTATGTACCGTATAATTTCTACCTGGAGGCACCCTAATATCTCGGTTTCAGTCACAGCCACTTGGTTATTACAGAACTTTAATACATTTTCCTCAAAACCGCAAAACATCTCAAAGCGTCGGCATGTAGTCTGCACAAAGATTTTCCTGATTCTCCTATTCCCCCGCGGATTTAGTTCCATAAATTGACACAGGGTAATTTTTACCTCGTGTATGTAAGTATTAAGAAATTTCTTGATTCCATGGAAACGGTATTTGTGTCATATACATTATTCATCAGTTCCTATGGAAACGCGAGTGATAAGTGGTCAGTTGCTTACAGGTTTAATGGAGCAGTACATATAATCAAATGTATATATCTCAAGGATCTAGTATTCCGTCTTCTATTCATTGTGAAATTAAATTTACATGAAGAGAGCCCTTTGTATCAGCATAGCTAGTGTTTGAACCTGTTCAGCGCAGTTGTCCAGGTATACACTACTTCAAGGGATCAAATTCGTGATCAGTAAATTCATAGGAAGCATAATGGAGTTCAGGCTGTCTACAGAGAGGGCTTTAATTCCTCAATCAGTTCTACGCACAATTACCCTTTAGCCTGCATTTTTAATTCTATGCTTATACATGGCTAAGACTGTATTTATATTTAAATATGCTTCTGCTCCCGAATAAAAATTCCAGTGTGCCCATGTAGTTAATAAAGGTTTGCTCTGCACCATTACTCATACAAGTATTAATTGGATTTCTGTTAACTGCAGGCAAAATAAGATTTCTGATCGATTTGGTGTTAGAGCCGTTTTTTTGTTCATAGACAATTCATTTTGTACACCTCCTCTAAGCTCGGCACTGCACCTGAGGCAGGTCAGATGAATGCCCTGCTTTCTACTTAGAATCAAACCGCTAATTCTGTTGAACTTTGAGCTGCTATACACTCGTATGTTACTAAAGTCTATGATGGGGATTTGCATGAATCAGAGGAAGGAAAACAAAAGTTTGCCGTCTTAAAGCAGAAGGTATTTGTGACTATTCAGATTGGAGTGAGCATATGTCACCCACAATGCTTCACTGCTGATTATGCAAATCATTCTCTGTGGTCCCTGTAAGCTAACCACACATACCGGTACGTACCTTCTGTTTTAAAGGACAACTGAAGTGCTAGGGTTATGGAGGCTGTCATATTTCTCTCCTTTTTAAGTAATACCAGTTGCCTGACAATCCTGACCGTCTGTGTCTTTTGGCCATAGACCCTGAACAAGCATGCAGCAGATCAGGTGTTAAATTAGCTGCATGCTTGTTTCTGGTATTATTCAAATACTACTTCAGCAAAATAGACCAGTAGAATTGCCAGGCAACTGGCCTGGTGTAAAAGGAAATAAATATGGCATCCTCCATATACCTTTCAGTTCAGTTGTCCTTTAAGAAGGCAAACTTTTTTTTTTTTTTGGGTTAACATTTTAGTAAAAGGGCTTTTTGGTCCTTTTGTAGCCCTTTACAGACTCCTAGGAGTTCTGGTTCACCATGAGCTTGCTGGGTAATCTAATGCAGAAGAAGAGCTAAAAACTTTGACTTTAGTTTTTTTTTTTGTGTGTGCGTTCCACAGGAAGTAAATTGCAATGGGTGGAACAGATCTTTGAAGAAGACTTGCCAGATTTGGAGCTTGACATCAAGCTGGCAGGTACCAATCACCAGCTGCCTAAATCTGATGAGTCCTGGGCAGTGTCAAAGTTTAGCCCATGAGTAGATCAGAGTTTTCCCAAACTTGTCCTCAAGGCTCACCAACAGTACATATTTTGTGGAGAACTACCGCTACATGCAGCTGATCTGCATTGCTGAGGGACTTATTACCCCATGTGTGTATTTGAGGTTACCTGGGAAACATGCACTGTTAGTGGTGGGCCTTGAGGACAGCTTGGCAAAACACTGGTACAGATCTAGAGAAACTGCACTGTTCACTAATTGGGTAGTAAAAAAACTGAGGTGTTGCAATGAAAGAAGACTTTTTCTCTTATTGCATCTAAATCTCAGAGAAAGTTGAATGTAATTGTAAAGCATGGTTAAGGGTGGGTGCCAATTGTGTTTTGCACAGGTGCAGAGACCTTAAGGCCAGGGTCACACTTGGCATAATTGTGTGCATTTTCCCCATCTGCTAAGTGTGACTCCTGGCCTTACTGGTGTGTGATAGACGGTCATGTTCTGCCTAGCATGCATAACATTTGCTATGGAAGAGAGGTGGGGAGTAACAGGAGGCATCCTAGAGTATTGTGGGGTGTGAAGGAATTTGTGGCTGCATGGCATTTCATTGGTCAGAGGGATTTACTAGATACTACTAGATTTGATTCAGCAGAAATCTGGGTGGACAAGACTGTAGAATAAATCGCCGCTACTGATCTATTGCTTCCCATTACCATATCAGGACATTTAATTACCCTCGCATTGCTCAATAAAGGTGCAGCACATACACCCACAATATCTGTCGCCTGCAGGGGTTGGCCCTCTATCCCTTGATTGACCATTCTGGGTTCAAATTCTGGTACAGACTTGTAGCTAGCCTTTTAGGCTAGTGATGCAGTCAGTTGATGTAGAAGGGGAGGAGGGCTGGTAGAGTGGGTCGGGGGTTACTAGGGGAACAATAGGCTTTTAGCCTAGTTTATCCGGATCTCTGGGTGATGAATCGCACCATGCACATGCTGTATTCTCAGCAGAGGCATCCCCAACTGGCTTTCTTGGCTAAGAACCATCTAGTGTCTGTATAAGGCTTTAGTCTGAGGAGCTAGGTAGATGCTATATGTATAAATCCTTTATTTTACTAGACCGTCTATAGAAAAATATGGTGCTTTTAAATTGTGATTGCTTTCTGAGTTCTGACTATACTTTTTCACCTCTTATATACGAGTACAATGTGTTTGTAAAGAATGTGGGCTGCAGTCATGTGGCTGTTATAGTAATAATTCCTGATTACGGTAGATATGTGAACGTTGGATGCATCTTCATGCTATGAACAAGTCTGTTTTTCCGTTTCTACTTTGCAGCATTAGTCCTTTTAAGAATTAAGATTTTTTTTTTGTGTGACTGGGTGCAGCCTCGGGGTTTATCCAGGATTAGCAAATGGATTTCTAGGAATTAGCACTACTATTTAGGAATCCTGTGTGTTTGACCACGTCTGCTGCGTAGCAGCTTCTGTACTGGCTGTTCCGAAGTACAATATATTCAAACAAAAAGTCTTGCCTCATGATACCATTGTTTCAGATGTAATCTGTAGCTTTGTAGTTGAAGTGAAAGACCGACTTATTCAGGCTACATGTGCAGCAGTCTAATCGATTGAGCAGTCATTGGTTATACCTGTCTATTATGAAGGCCATAAGGTTAAATAGACAGAAAGTGGATTCGTTCTTCATTTAGGGTTCATTCACACGGTCTGTGATACAAGGCCGTTCACCCCACAAAGCCACCATCTGCCATTGCATTAAACGCAGCACCCTACATTGCTGCTGATGGTACAGTGCCCTCTGAGAGCCCTCTCCGGCATGTATTTCTGTCAGCTTCTGTATAGTGTGGTGAATGGGGTCAAGGTCACAACAGACAGCACTGTACACTGCTGTGCATTGCAGTAGAACGCATGGCCACTACATTCCCCTGCTGTAAACAAGCCTTTAGGCATTTCCACGTAGACTGTAAAAATAAGGACATTTTACACCCTGGCATAATTGGCTATGTCATTTTCTGGTTTAGCAGTGTAGGGCATACTGAAAATACATAGACTCTGCTTCCTGTAAGCATCGCAGCATATTTTGGCTGGGTGCTCTGTTTCCTTATATGGGTAAAGGAGTGAGCCATGGTTGGATCTCAGTTCAGTGTTCACCCCAGGCACTTTTAGCTGGGTGCTCCACCCGGCTAGTTTCGGTGAACACCCGGCTGTCATCGTATCACCACCTCCTCTGCTGTAAGTAGAGAAGCGCCAGCCTTGCATTCTCTCATTTCGCCCCACCTGGCTATTTATTTTCATGCCACCTGGCTACTTTTTCATGTCATCGGGCTGGAAATAAATTCTGGGGAGAACACTGCAGTTGTTCCTCAAACCTGCACTTGTGTTCCATCTCACATATTTATAAGTGAGTTAAAGTGTACCTGAGGCGATATGGAACATGATTAGATAAAAGTGTATGTACAGTCCAGAAATATTAATAACCAGGCTGTTTTACTTGTTTTATTTTGGGAGGTGTGTAATGTTCAGGGCTGCCGCAGTTGTATCTAACTGTATGATTTTAGGGTCTAAATGTGTGAGCATAAATTACACCATCTTCATTCACTAAAATCCAGAAATAATCATACCAACAGGTAGGTTAATGGCAATAGAAATGTCAAGTATTGTTGAAGTAAACACACTGCAACTGGACAGTTTACTAGAAGCGGAGGATAACCCATGATGCCACAGAGTTGCAGCGTTAGAATTCTAGTATGGACTGATACACTATAGTGCCCACTTCATGATTTTGTTTTGGAGGCAGGGATGGTTGGCATCCCTACATAGCACATGAATAGGGATGGTCAGTGAGATGCAAGTTTTGAGGCTACCCAAAACTTATGAAGCTTGGAATCAGAAGAAGTGCTGTAGCTGCTGCATTTGATTGGTCCATATTCAAGCTGCATGCATTTACATCGGCTCAGAAGACTTGGCATCTCATTGACCATCCCCCTTCACACATCATTTCTAATTTCACTGCAGCCGTGTGGAAGCTTTATACACAGGTTGGTGAAGGTACGATGTAATGATGGCTCTAAGCTCTTCTGTGCATGCCCTTCCTGCTTCCTGGGCATATATGAAATCGGCAGGCATGTGCAGAGCTTTGATAACACTCTCTACAGATATGAGTGAATTATTTCACAAACAAAGGACACAGAGGGTTGTTGGCAGTAAGAGGCACACAAGAAGCTGGCAGAGCACAAGTGTTCCTAAGCAACAGACAGCCATGTGGCCGATACAGGCCAAAACTGTGCAGGAAATTTGGGTGCACCATGCGCCGCCATAGGCTGTAATGTGAATTATGGCTATAGCGGCACTCGGACAGTAATTTTGGCGCTGTCAAAAGACTGAGTCTAATTTTACTATAAAAACAGCGTAATTCAGCCGCCAGCAATAGCTGGCAGCTGAATTATGTCATACCCCAGAGTCCATGGCGGCCTGAAGGGTGAATAGTGATTAACACCGCCACGACTTTTGCAGGAGCAGGGTGAGACTTTTTTTTTTTTTTTTAAGCTTTGCCCTGCGCCCAGATTTCCCGGCACCTTAATTACATGCATTCGTCATCTGGTTCTCTGATCAGCAGATCCTCCAAGTGGAAAAGCATTATTGACCACTATGCATTTTGCAGTGAACAAAAAAGTAAAAAAACTTTTTTTAAACTGTTGCGTATGAAAAGCGAAGTTTGATACATTGACCATGTTGTTCTTTGTCTGTTTTTTTATTCTTATAAATAAATAAAAATATTCTATAACTATAAATGGAACACTTTATTTTTATTTTTTTATTAAAATCATCTTTTTTTTTTTTCCTGCCTAGGTTTCGAGAGCATTCTAGAAGGGCTGTATGGACCAGGGTTACGTAGAGACCTCAGTTTGTTTGATGGTATGTTATCTGTTTCATCATTTCTGTACGGTTTTGTTTTTTCATGTAAAATTATAGTGATATTGGTATACTATTCCAGATTATACTATAACATTCATCCTAATTAGTTAGTATAAAGTGCAATTTCTCATGTAGGTACAGTTTGATTTTTTTTTTTTTTTTTTTTTTTAACTAGTCATCTAGTCATACTCTGAAAACTTTGCTGCCAAGATTAGAACACTTTCACATTTACTTTTTTTTTTTTTTTGCTCCCTCTCCCCGCATCCCCAAGCATGTTCTATGTTTAGTTTCAGGTCACAGTACATACCTGGTGTCTAATGGTCCACACACCCTCGCCCTTACATGGAGGGGGCCTTGGTGTTAGGCACCAGAATAAGTGTTTTAGGATTAGGTACCACTAGGGGGATCGGTTAGTGTTAGACACCAAAAGGGAGGGCTAGTGTTAGGATAAGGTTAGGCTATAGTAAAATATCAATAAAGATTACCAATATTTTTTTGGAATTAGTAGAGTATTGGTAATTTTGCTGATATTCTAGTAGTGGCCCTCTCCGGTGCCCTTTTATGCACGGGCTCTTTTTACATGTACGCTATAAATTTCCCCCAAGTCCCTTGCCCATTGAAACGCATGATACAGCAGACTCCCAACAGATACCAAAACCTAATGGATGGAGATGGTGGAACGTACATCAGATCGTCTGACTGTAACTGAGACCCAGCCCTGCGCTACTGTCTAACTGAACAGAAAGTGTCATTTACATTTGTGATTTCTAAACCCTTACAGAAAGGAGCCAAACCTACTTTCATGTAGGCTTGGGACTAAATGTTTGTCACATGAGGTCACCTGCCTTCTTAGGCAACAAAGATAACAGTACAGTATACTTTAATTTATCCAGCACAGGTGGGAATTGCCTGATGCTGGATATGTGTTCAGCTGGTTGCTTTCGAAGGCAAGCAACCGGTGTTATAAATATTAACACCCCCCTCCCCCATCCAAATGAAAGGCAAAGTTGTGTGCATGCGAAATAACTTGCGAATCCTCTGGGTGCCAGTCTGCTTCATTCCTGTAGCTCCAAGCTGCTTTAAAGTGTACCAGAGACAGATGCTTACTTTTTTATACATACCTGGGGCTTCCTCCAGCCCCATGGGCACAGATCGCTCCCACACTGCTGTCCTCCGCTACCTGCAGCTCCGGTATCGGGTCCCATAACTTCCTCCGGTTGCGGCCAGTCTCATGCAAGTGAAGTGCGGTATTTACGTATTTCTCCAGCAGCTGGTTTTTTAAATGAATGCATTTCTGTATAATTAAAATATAAGAAGATAAACTAAAAACTTTTAAAAGCATACATGAGCTGAGCTAAAAAGGGAAAAAAACTGACTAACCTGGGGTTTCTTCCAACCCTTAGGAGTCTCTTAACCACTCATCAGCTGTACCCTGCGTAATGGTGAGCGACCTGGCTGGGTTGGCTTCTTCTGAGCATGCATGGGTGCGTGCATGTGGCACATGTGGTTGTGACTCCGTGGCCTGTGCAGAATCCTCCTGACCACGGGACTGCGAGTGGTGAGTGCGCGTGCATTCACAGAAGAAGCCGACCTGGCCGGATCCCTGGTCGTTATAGAGGGAACCGCAGACGAGTGGTTAAAGAGAAACTCCAGTGAAAATATAATAAAAAAAAGTGCTTCCTTTTTACAATAATTATGTATAAATGATTTAGTCAGTGTTTGCCCATTGTAAAATCTTTTAAATCCCTGATTTACATTATGACATTTATTACATGGTGACCTTTTTACTGTTGGCAGGTGATGTAGCTAGTGGTGCTCAGCAGAGCTCGAATATTCGAGTAGCTCGAATATTCGAGCTCTTTTTCAGCTATTCGAGCTCGGTATTCGAGCTCCGAATAGCTGTAGCTATTCGAATGGGCTATTCGAGAACACTCGAATAGCCCATTCACTATTCGAGCTATTCGAGCAAACCGGCGCTATTCGAGCTCGGTACCGAGCTCGAATAGCGTCATAGCCCAGATTGATGTGCTTAGAGCCAATCAGAGGGCTCCCAGGCCCTCTGACGGCAGCCAATCACAGAGGGGGACCCTGGCCAGCCCCTACCCTATAAATAGCGGCCGCCATGTTCGGGTTTTCCATGCTTGCCTGAGACTTGTACAGAGAGAGATCTGCTCCTTTGTGCTTTGGCTTAGCAAGTGCTCTATTGTGTTCATTTACCTAGCGTTTTTGCTCACCTACACCTGCCATATACACCTGTATTGTTGTTATTTAGATAGACATTGTATTTTAGTTAGTAGCTTGTGTGTTACATTAGAGACAGGCAGCTGCTGCAAGCTTACAGGTTTAGGCCTCAGGGGGGCCTTGCCTCTGTGGGCAGCTGTCCTCTGTTTATTTCTCTCATCATCTATACCAGTATTTCTGCTGTCCTTTACTAATAGTATTGTAGTTATACTGTACTAGGAGTAGGACACTCACTGACTGTCACTGTTTATAGGCTACTAGCTAGCTCCTGCGTGTGTGCACTCACTCACTGTCTGTGTGTACACACACTCTATTTCCTTCTGATTACTGATTGATTATTGTTAGTTGTACTTACTTACTACTTACTCTTACTGTACCCGTAGGGACACTCACTGTCACTGTTCATATAGGCTACTAGCTCCTGCGTGTGCGCACTCACTGTCTGAGTGTACACACACAACACACACTCTATTTCCTTCTGATCGCTGATTGATTATTGTAATTAGTTAGTTCTACTTACTGTTACTACTTACTCTTACTGTACTAGGAGTCTAGGACACTCAGTCACTGTGTTCATAGGCTACTAGCTCCTGCGTGCGTGCACTCACTGTCTGAGTGTACACACACCCACACTCCATTTCCTTCTGATCGCTGATTGATTATTGTTATTAGTTAGTTCTACTTACTGTTACTACTTACTTACTCTTACTGTACTAGGAGTCTAGGACACTCAGTCACTGTGTCCATAGGCTACTAGCTCCTGCGTGCGTGCACTCACTGTCTGAGTGTACACACACCACCCACACTCCATTTCCTTCTGATCGCTGATTGATTATTGTTATTAGTTAGTTCTACTACTTACTGTTACTACTTACTGTACTAGGAGTCTAGGACACTCAGTCACTGTGTCCATAGGCTACTAGCTCCTGCGTGCGTGCACTCACTGTCTGAGTGTACACACACCACCCACACTCCATTTCCTTCTGATCGCTGATTGATTATTGTTATTAGTTAGTTCTACTACTTACTGTTACTACTTACTTACTCTTACTGTACTAGGAGTCTAGGACACCCAGTCACTGTGTCCATAGGCTACTAGCTCCTGCGTGCGTGCACTCACTGTCTGAGTGTACACACACCACCCACACTCCATTTCCTTCTGATCGCTGATTGATTATTGTTATTAGTTAGTTCTACTTACTGTTACTACTTACTTACTCTTACTGTACTAGGAGTCTAGGACACTCAGTCACTGTGTCCATAGGCTACTAGCTCCTGCGTGCGTGCACTCACTGTCTGAGTGTACACACACACCACCCACACTCCATTTCCTTCTGATCGCTGATTGATTATTGTTATTAGTTAGTTCTACTTACTGTTACTACTTACTTACTCTTACCGTACTAGGAGTCTAGGACACTCAGTCACTGTGTCCATAGGCTACTAGCTCCTGCGTGCGTGCACTCACTGTCTGAGTGTACACACACTAAATTTACTTGTGATTACTACTACTGATTATTGTAACTGCTAGTTGTACTTCCTGACTGTTAATACTTACTTACTGTACTAGGGGACACTCACTCAGTCACCTCACCAACCAACCCACTCCATTAAAGTACCCCACTTTTCACCCGCCCTTTTACAAAACTTTTGTCTATACGCCCAAAACATTGAAGATGTCTGGAAGTGGCAGCCAGCGCGGTTTGGGCAAGGGGAAGGGCAGCAAGGGAATCAGGAAGAGAGGGAGCAGCATTGTGGCAAGCCGCGGCCGCGGGCGCGCCACCATGCACAGTTCCGCAGCAGCAGCAGCAGCGTCAGTGGCTAACATTCCTCCCATAGCCACTGGCCGTGGACGCCTTGGGCGCCGCCCAGGAGGAGCATCTGCAACTCACGCTGCAGAGACACAGCAGCAGCAGCGTGTAGCACCTGCTCCCATTTTCCTCCAGCCGGGTCGGAAACGTCCCATTGAGGAAAAGGATGCAGACACTGTGGTGCAACTCATGACGGAGGATGAGCAGCCCGCCATCAGCTCTGCATCCGAGGCCTCCACCCTCACCACCACCACCACCACCACCCCTGTTCGCAGCAGCCGCCCAGCAGGGTCTGGGGAGGAGGCCAGTTCACCGTCAGTCGCCGACCTCTCATTCAGCACTCTTTTGACCCCAGGCATGATGAGTCAATTGAATGCTGTTGTTGGCGATTTGGAGGAGGAGATGCTGATGGGCACTTTGGGGGAGGAGGGATTGGACAGCAAGACTGTGGCGACAGTCAAGCGTCCCATCCATGCATCAGCAGAGGAGTTTGGGGGGTCATCATCAGAGCAGGACATGTTTCAGGAGGGGCATGATGATGATGACCCGGTGACAGACAGAGACTGGGTGCCAACACATCCAGAGGATGTCGTCCTCAGCAGCTCTGAGGAGGAGGAGGAGGATGCGGTTGTGGGCCTTGCAAGGAGGCGCATCATTGCAAGCATTGGCAGCGTCCCACAGCCTGCTGGTGTCTCAGGCTCAGCAGCAGCAGCAGCAGCATCAGCCAGTACCACCACCAGCCGCACCCAAGACCCCCCCCCCCCCCCCAACCACCACAGGGAAACAGGCAGCAGCGCTTCCATGCCGTAGGGGGATGTTTTTGTCACCAATCTGGCGGTTTTTCACCATGCCCACAGTGTACAGCAAGTACGCCACTTGCAACCACTGTCAGCGGAAGTTGAGCAGAGGTGCAGACCCCTTGAAGTTCAGCACCAGCTCGCTGATCAACCACCTTTCTGCGAAACACTTCCACCAGCATGAGGAGTTCCAGAGGCTGAAGGCATCTGGTGCTGGCAGTGGCACCAATCCCATCACTGCACAGCCTTCAGCAGCAGCAGCAGCAACAGCAGCCACCCGCCCTCCTGCTCCTCCAGCAGCACCAGCAGGAGTGCGGAAACGCCCTGCTCCTCCCCCCTCTGCAACTCCTGCCGCCGACACTGAGGCCTGTTCTGGCAGCCAGTCCTCAGTGGCCTCCTCTGCTCCGTCTGCTGATTCCCGTGCCAGCAAAAAGGCACGCCAGAGCCTTTTGAGCGAGTCCTTCCAGGGGGTGGTTAGGGCTCTGCCTCCCAGCAGCCGTCGCGTGCGGCAGCTGAACGGCTTGCTGGCACGGGCCATGTGCTCCCAACTCCTGCCGTACACGCTCGTGCAGGAGGGGAGCGACATGCGGGCGCTGCTTGCTTGTGCAGCCCCAGACTGGCAGCTCCCCAGCAGACACTTCTTCGCCCGCAAGGCCATTCCTGCACTGCACCGCTTTGTGATGGCCAATGTGGAGCGAGGGCTGGAGCACGCGGTTGGTGAAAGGGTCCACGTCACCATGGACTCCTGGAGCAGCCGCTTCGGGACAGGCCGCTACCTGTCCTTCACTGTCCACTGGGTCAGCTTGGTGGAAGGGGGTGAGGATGGGAGAGCAGCAGCGGGCACAGCAGCAGCAGCAACACAGTGGGTGGTGCCACCCCGCAGGGTCAGGGGAACTGCAGCGGGTTCCTCCGATCCTCTGCCATCCTCCGCCACACCTGGCCAAACCCCCCGCCTCAGCAGCAGTGTGAAGGCCCGCCACTGCCAAGCGCTGCTGCACTTGGTCAGCCTTGGCAAGACCAAGCTGACGGCAGCCCACGTGTTGGCCAAACTCCAGGAGCAGGAGCGGATTTGGCTGACCCCCAGAGGCCTCAGAGTCGGAGAGGTGGTGTCCGACAATGGGGCCAATCTGGTTGCTGCCATAGACAGGGGAAACCTGACCCACATCCCCTGTCTTGCCCACGTGCTGAACCTGGTGGTGCAGAAGTTCCTGCGCACCTACCAGGGGATGGACGAGCTGCTGGAAACGGCAAGGAACGTTGTGCGTCACTTCCGGCGCTCGGCTGCAGCCTGTGCGAGCCTGGAAGACGTGCAAAAGGAGCTGGATCTGCCACGCCATCGGCTGATCATTGACGTTCCGACTCGCTGGAACTCCACCCTGGCGATGTTGGAGCGTCTGGTTGAACAGAAGCACGCTGTCAACCACTACCTTGCCCTGGCCACTGTTTCCGCAGCTCAGAGAAGGGACAAGACCAGCAACATCCCGTCCATCGTCCCCGATGATGACTGGAGGCACATGCAGCAGGTGTGCTTAGTGCTGGCTCCCTTCCTGCAGGCCACAAACATGGTGAGCAGGGACCATGCTATGGTCTGCGAGTGGGTGCCCCTGGTTTCTCTGCTGAACAGGGCACTCGATGCTTTGCTGGCACAGGGAGCGGCAGCCTTGGACCAGCAGGAGCGGCAAGCAGCTGCACAGTCCACCTCTGAGGGGGAGGAGGAGGAGGACTTGGTGGAGGTCCCTGACCTGGCTGCTGATGAGGGGGATCAGCGCAGTGCAGCTGAGTTGGTGCGGGGGTGGAGAGAGGATGAGGCAGCAGAGGAGGAGGATGAGGAGGACAGCACTGACGTCGATGTGCCAGCAGACGTGGCCCGCCTCTTCCCAATGGCAGCGCACATGCTGACGTGCCTGCGCAGGGACCCCAGGGTGATCCAGATGAAGCAGAGGGAGGACATCTGGATCAGCATGATGTTGGACCCACGCCTCAAGGGGAAGTTGAGCCAGTTCCTGCCGCCTGCAGGAGGAGACCCAGCGCAACAAATAAGGAGCTTGCAGCAGGCCCTTGTTGAGCGCTTGGAGGAAGCCTTCCCCCAGCCTTCCACCCCCACTGTCCAGCAGCCAGCACAGAGGCAGCAGCAGGTGCCTGCATCCAGCAGCAGCAAGCGCCCCACAGACCTGCTGTCTCTCAGCCACGAGCTCTACAGGACTGTAGAGGCTCCGGCAGCAGTGACTAGAGAGGAGATGCATGCAGCAGCATCCTCCTCCGGTCACAGCCAGCGCCTGACCCGCATGGTGGCTGACTACATGGGGTCCTACAGCGGGCTTGACAGCGATGCCCCTGTTGATCCCATGGAGTATTGGGTCAAGCGCATGGAGATCTGGAGCGAGCTGGCGCAGTACGCCCTGGAAGTGCTGTCCTGCCCCCCTTCCAGCGTGCTGTCCGAGCGCTGCTTCAGTGCAGCTGGTGGCGTGGTCACCGAGAAACGCTCACGTCTGTCTCACAAGTCTGTGGACAGACTGACGTTTCTCAAGATGAACCAGGCGTGGGTGGAAGGCGAGTTCCTGGCCCCTGTTGTCGGCGAGAGGGGGACATGAACTGGCTGCCGGAACTTAGTACCATCGTTAATGTGCCTTACCACCCTTTACCACCTCCTGGCTCCTGCTCACTAAGCCAGCCTGGTTCACTTTGACTATTACGTCGCCTGCAGCCACACATTTCACACCTACAGTGGGCTGCTGCTGTGTACTGCCCTTCTGCTGTCTGTCTGTGTTTCCCACTGCCAGGGTACACAGAATTACCGTCTGCTGCCACTCTGCCACCAGCTATTACGTCACAACAATAGCTGCTCACACTGCTCCTCCATTCCTCCTGCTGCTGCTGTCTGTCTGTGTTTCCCACTGCCAGGGTACACAGAATTACCTTCTGCTGCCACTCTGCCACCAGCTATTACGTCAAAACAATAGCTATATTGGTTGTAAAACCAAAACCAAAAAAAACCAATAAAAAAAAAAAAAGGTTTAATTTTTCTGAGGTGCCCGGGTTGAAAACTGTGTTGTCCCAGTTGTGTATTGGACACAATGTGGGCTGCACGACCGCTGTCTGGGACCTCCTGTTGTGTTTATTTACAGCCCTGGTATCACCGCTAGGTTCCAGGGCTATTATGTCACGCTGCCTACCTGCTGCCACACTCACACTGCTCCTCCATTCCTCCTGCTGCTGCTGTCTGTCTGTGTTTCCCACTGCCAGGGTACACAGAATTACCGTCTGCTGCCACTCTGCCACCAGCTATTACGTCACAACAATAGCTGCTCACACTGCTCCTCCATTCCTCCTGCTGCTGCTGTCTGTCTGTGTTTCCCACTGCCAGGGTACACAGAATTACCTTCTGCTGCCACTCTGCCACCAGCTATTACGTCAAAACAATAGCTATATTGGTTGTAAAACCAAAACCAAAAAAAACCAATAAAAAAAAAAAAAGGTTTAATTTTTCTGAGGTGCCCGGGTTGAAAACTGTGTTGTCCCAGTTGTGTATTGGACACAATGTGGGCTGCACGACCGCTGTCTGGGACCTCCTGTTGTGTTTATTTACAGCCCTGGTATCACCGCTAGGTACCAGGGCTATTATGTCACGCTGCCTACCTGCTGCCACACTCACACTGCTCCTCCATTCCTCCTGCTGCTGCTGTCTGTCTGTGTTTCCCACTGCCAGGGTACACAGAATTACCGTCTGCTGCCACTCTGCCACCAGCTATTACGTCACAACAATAGCTGCTCACACTGCTCCTCCATTCCTCCTGCTGCTGCTGTCTGTCTGTGTTTCCCACTGCCAGGGTACACAGAATTACCTTCTGCTGCCACTCTGCCACCAGCTATTACGTCAAAACAATAGCTATATTGGTTGTAAAACCAAAACCAAAAAAAACCAATAAAAAAAAAAAAAGGTTTAATTTTTCTGAGGTGCCCGGGTTGAAAACTGTGTTGTCCCAGTTGTGTATTGGACACAATGTGGGCTGCACGACCGCTGTCTGGGACCTCCTGTTGTGTTTATTTACAGCCCTGGTATCACCGCTAGGTTCCAGGGCTATTATGTCACGCTGCCTACCTGCTGCCACACTCACACTGCTCCTCCATTCCTCCTGCTGCTGCTGTCTGTCTGTGTTTCCCACTGCCAGGGTACACAGAATTACCGTCTGCTGCCACTCTGCCACCAGCTATTACGTCACAACAATAGCTGCTCACACTGCTCCTCCATTCCTCCTGCTGCTGCTGTCTGTCTGTGTTTCCCACTGCCAGGGTACACAGAATTACCTTCTGCTGCCACTCTGCCACCAGCTATTACGTCAAAACAATAGCTATATTGGTTGTAAAACCAAAACCAAAAAAAACCAATAAAAAAAAAAAAAGGTTTAATTTTTCTGAGGTGCCCGGGTTGAAAACTGTGTTGTCCCAGTTGTGTATTGGACACAATGTGGGCTGCACGACCGCTGTCTGGGACCTCCTGTTGTGTTTATTTACAGCCCTGGTATCACCGCTAGGTACCAGGGCTATTATGTCACGCTGCCTACCTGCTGCCACACTCACACTGCTCCTCCATTCCTCCTGCTGCTGCTGTCTGTCTGTGTTTCCCACTGCCAGGGTACACAGAATTACCGTCTGCTGCCACTCTGCCACCAGCTATTACGTCACAACAATAGCTGCTCACACTGCTCCTCCATTCCTCCTGCTGCTGCTGTCTGTCTGTGTTTCCCACTGCCAGGGTACACAGAATTACCTTCTGCTGCCACTCTGCCACCAGCTATTACGTCAAAACAATAGCTATATTGGATGTAAAACCAAAACCAAAAAAAACCAATAAAAAAAAAAAAAGGTTTAATTTTTCTGAGGTGCCCGGGTTGAAAACTGTGTTGTCCCAGTTGTGTATTGGACACAATGTGGGCTGCACGACCGCTGTCTGGGACCTCCTGTTGTGTTTATTTACAGCCCTGGTATCACCGCTAGGTACCAGGGCTATTATGTCACGGCGAGCTGCCTGCCTCATTGACTGCCTGCTGCCACACACTCATCCTCCTCCTCCTGCTGCTGAATTTACCTCCTGCTGTCTTTGTGTTTCCACTGCCAGGGAGCACATACAATGGCGCTTCCAACATGCGTGCGCCCACCAGCTATTTGTTACGCTCAAAAATAGCTGCATTTCTTTAAAAAAAAATTTGAAAAGAGAAATACGTGAAGAAGAAGAAGAAGACGATATTGAAAAAGAAGGAGAAGGAGAAGATGAAGAAGAAGATGAAGAAGAAGATGAAGAAGAAGAAGATGAAGATGAAGAAGATGAAGATGAAGAAGAAGAAGAAGATGAAGAAGAAGAAGATGAAGAAGAAGATGAAGAAGATGAAGATGAAGAAGAAGAAGAAGATGATGAAGAAGATGAAGAAGAAGAAGAAGAAGATGAAGAAGAAGAAGATGAAGAAGAAGATGAAGAAGAAGATGAAGAAGATGAAGAAGAAGATGAAGAAGATGAAGATGAAGAAGAAGAAGAAGATGATGAAGAAGATGAAGAAGAAGAAGAAGAAGATGAAGAAGATGAAGAAGAAGAAGAAGAAGATGAAGAAGAAGAAGAAGAAGATGAAGAAGATGAAGAAGATGAAGAAGATGAAGAAGAAGATGAAGATGAAGAAGATGAAGATGAAGAAGATGAAGATGAAGAAGATGAAGAAGATGAAGAAGAAGAAGAAGATGAAGAAGAAGAAGAAGAAGATGAAGAAGAAGATGAAGAAGATGAAGATGAAGAAGAAGAAGAAGATGATGAAGAAGAAGAAGAAGAAGAAGAAGAAGAAGATCTAGAAGAAGATTAAGAAAGATAAAGAAGAAGAAGAACAAGTATATACAGTAACACTACACTACTGAACCAAATTAAGGACACAACTTCTCTTTCCACATTTTTTTTTAAAGGAACATCCCCACATAATCACTTGCTGTTGTTACTTGGAAAAAAAGATGTTTCTTGCATCATTCACCCTCAAAACAAGTGTTGGAAGCTATTTTGGGCCAATTCGAATAGTCAGCTCGAATAGTGAGCTCGAATACCGACTCGAATAGTGAGCTCGAAGTCCGAGGTCGAATCGAATAGTAAAAAATATTCGACTCGAATATTCGACTGACCTCGAATAATTTACTATTCGAATTCGACCAAATTCGAATTTTTAAAAGGGGTATTTGAGCACCACTGGATGTAGCTGCTGCATGTTTTTTTTGGCAGTTGGAAACAGCTGTAAACAGCTATTTCCCACAATGCAGCAAGATTCACAGACAGGAAACTGCCAAGAGTACGTACTCAGAATTTCTTTGTGGGAGGGGTTATGCCACAATAGCCATACAGCGCCCCCTCATGGTCTGTCTGTGAAAAGAAATAGATTTCTCATGTAAAAGGGGGGTTATGCCACAATAGCCATACAGCGCCCCCTCATGGTCTGTCTGTGAAAAGAAATAGATTTCTCATGTAAAAGGGGTATCAGCTACTGATTAAGATAAAGTTCAATTCTTGGTCGGAGTTTGTCTTTAAGTGCAGAGCTGTGCATGGAGACGTTTAGGGGCTGGAAGAAGCCCCAGGTGAGTTAATTTTTATTATTCAAGCTCTGCTTGTGTATCTTTTAAGGTCACAATGGGCGCTATTCACAAAGGGAAGTTTGGTAAAATTGTGCGTTAAAAAACCTCATTCGGTATTTTACACTCCCCCCCCCCCCCCCCCCCCATTTACATTTCCAAGTTTTTCCGCATGAGGCAGAAGTTCGGTAATTTACTGAATAATCATGCCTCAATTCACTAAGCCCTGCTTGGTAAGTGTCCCTTACCAGCGTGGAGCGGGTTAGCGGTCAGGCAGGGAGCTGCGTGTATGAGTCTTCAGTGTATCCTGTCATCCCTTTAGATGTGCTGCAGCCACCAGGGGGAGTTCTTCTGTATCGCATAATACAGATCTTTACATCTAAAGGGATGCAGAAAAGCCCTCAAAAATGTCATCTTCCTCTGCTTTGATACAGTGAAAGACCCGTCCGATACCCTATTGCATGAGATCAGAGTGAGAAGCGGGCTGTGTGTCTCTCCCTATTGGCTGCCTGGCTCTCCCCAAAGGCTGTCTGTCAAATCCACCGCACAGAGACAGCATGGGGAGAGCGAGTTATCGGCTGCTATGAGCTGGAGAAAATTACAGAACACTTTTTTTTTTTTTTCTTTTTTGCCCGGTAAACAAAATGCGGACATTTTTGTGAATATTAATTTGTTGACATTTATTGAGGCTATTACCGCAAAAGTCAGTAATTTACCTCACTAGCCGTTAATATTAATTTTTCTGTGCAGTAATGAGTTTAGTGAATTGTAATTTGGGAAGGTGATCGGTGAAATCAGCTGTTTTCAGCATTACTAAATGTGTTAATGCTTTGTGAATAGAGCCTAATCTGTGTGAAGCTTATAGGTCTACCTGTGTTTTTGTCTGGGTTCCTTTCTGGGTGCTGTAACTTTGTAAATCATCCTGAAAACACCGGTAGGCTTTTCCCCATTTTAACACTAAAAAGTGGAATGAAAAAGAACAGGAGAGCCCCCTTAAGGAACAGTTGAAAATTACAGAGAACACTGAACAACTCCTATATAAAATTCTGTTGAAATAGTGCTATACAGAAGTATATACACGTCAAATAAAGTATAATGCATATTGATCTATGAATATCATGGAGGCTTTTACTTTGTAAAATCTAACCTTGTCCTTTTTAGAATTGTTAGATTTTTTTTAAATGGCTGTGGCATAAGGAGGTCCTTGATAGCAACACAAGTAGCTGATGCTCAGGCTGCTGTTGTTGTGCTTACAAGACGTTATCAAATCTTACATCTTGCACAAGACGTTATGAAACTTTACATCCTGGACAGTTTTTTGTTCTACACTGTAGTGGAGTTGGCCGAGTTAATGTAATATATTTAATTTTTAATTCTGCTTTAAGCTAGATACAAATGCATAAAGTTTGTACTTACAAATCCTCTTTGTGAATTTGCAGTAGATGAATATATTACAAGAATCTCATCATGGTTCACTTTGAATCTAATTTGTTTTTACTACCATATTGTGAGTTTTGGAAGATAGCTGAAATGTTGTTTCTGCTGTGAAATGCAGTATATTTCTAGAATGGGATATATTGACTCTTCACACTAAGGGTGGGCTTGTGAGTCCAGAAGGACTCGAATTCGGAATTCAAATGAAGTCTAATGACTTCAGGTGTGACCACAGGCAGCGGGGAGTGAACTTACCCAGAAGTCTTCGGGGATGTCTGCGTTCCGTTATGCGTCATAGGTGTAATGAAAGCCGCGTTCCAGGACTCACTACCGCGCTTCCTCTTTCAAGCCGGAAGGAGGAAGCGCGATAGTGAATCATTGAACACTGAATTCCATTATGCCTTTTATAAGTGTAATGAAAGCCGTGTTCAATGATTCACTATCGCGCTTCCTTCTTCCGGCTTGAAAGAGGAAGCGCGGTAGTGAGTCCTGGAACGCGGTTTTCATTACACCTATGACGCATAACGGAACGCAGACATCCCCAAAGACTTCTGGGTAAGTTAACTGTGTGCCTGTGGTCACACCTGAAGTCATTAGACTTCATTTGAATTCCACATTCTATACCTTCTGGACTTGAAAGCCCATGCCTGTGGCACACCTTCAGTTGTCAGGACTAGTGGGCAGTTTCAGTCAGACATTTTGGACCCCATCAAATTCAGATTTTTGACAGCACTTTTTCACCTACTTTTTGGTACATTTTCAATTGCTGAGTGCAATTTCTCCTAGGAGAAAACTTGTTAGAAAAATGGAATTGGTTCAGGACCTTTGTTTTTTTTAAGATCACGCTATTGTTCACACACATTCAGTCAGCTGAAAACAGAAGCAGTGTTGTAATGCAGCGATGGGGAAAGTGTTTTTTGTTTTTGTGTTTTTATTGTGCGTACTGCATGTGTTCCAACGCACACAGTAAAGCATTGCCCCATGTTAACGCACTCGTCGTGAACATACCATTACAATATAATTACATTGCCTTGCGTTGCAAGGGTTGCATTGTGAAAGTAGGCAAATACTTTAAAGTGTACCTGAGATGTTTATTGGTGTGTTTATTTTCAATTATTGGTGTATTTATACTTACCTGGTGCTTCCTCCAGCTCCATAAGGCGCTTGGTCTCCCTTGCCGTTCTCGTTAGCCTCACTGCTAATCTGGCCAGTCATGCGCTTCTGTGCATGCCTGGCCGAGCTTGTGCCCTCGTAGCGGGGGGGGGGGGCAGCAAATTACCATAGAGGATAACGAGACCAGCGAGTACAGGGAAGAAGCCCACACACCTCAGGAGGTGAGGAATCCCCAGCTACGGTAAGTATAAATACACCAATAATGTCACAGGTTTCCTTTAACCTCCTTAGCGGTAACCCCGTGTGTGACACGGGGTAAGCCGCCGGAGGGTGCCGCTCAGGCCCTGCTGGGCCGATTTACATAATTTTTTTTTTACTGGATGCAGCTAGCACTTTGCTAGCTGCGCCAGCACCCCGATCGCCGCCGCCGCGCGCCCGATCGCCGCTATCCGGTGCGGCGCGCCCCCCCCCCCCCCGACCCCTGCGCTGCCTGGCCAATCAGTGCCAGGCAGCGCCAAGGGGTGGATCGGGTCTCCCAATGACGTCCCGACGTCGGTGACGTCATTCCGCCCCGTCGCCATGGCGACGGGGGAAGCCCTCCAGGAAATCCCGTTCTTTGAACGGGATTTCCTGATCGCATATCGCCGGAGGCGATCGGCGGGGCTGGGGGGATGCCGCTGAGCAGCGGCTATCATGTAGCGAGCCCTCGGCTCGCTACATGATTTAAAAAAAAATAAATAAATAAAAAACTGCTGCGCTGCCCCCTGGCGGTATTTTTCATACCGCCAAGGGGGTTAAGGGCCAACAAATCTAAAAGTTTACAAATGTTAATACAAACCCAATTCAATAATTCTTGTATATAGTTTTTTTCTAAGTTAAATCTTCCTCCAAAATAACATTTTAAGTAATTTTATTTGTGTAATGTTCTATTTTCTTATGGAGGCTTTTCATATATAGAGAAAGAGTCCCCTCTAGTGGGTGTCTACTATTCTCCACACTGACAAATCAGCTGAGATAATGCTATGAATGTGGTAATGTCAAATCTGGATCTGTTTTCTACAAAATGTCTAGTAAACGGTTTCCCTGGGTCATGGTAAAATCGTGGCAAAATTGCGATCGTGGCTATTTTGCCTCAATTTTACCGCAATTTTAGTACAAGTCAATAGGAGAGTGATTTTAAAAGCAAAGAAAGGGATCCAAAAATGCTCTGTGTTGTGACTCATTCCTCATTGAATGTTTGTCATTGATTTTTATTTCTGGTGTTGCTACTTACTAGTATTCATTTTGAGTATTTTGAAGCTGTATTTTTGTTTTTGCTTTTAGACTGTGAGCCAGAAGAGCTGGTTGATTGGTGCGTGGATGAGAAATGTTCATTATGTAACCTTCGCAAGGAAACTATTGTAAGTATTTCTGAAGTACTCCTGTATCATGAAGTTCGTAGATTATTGATGCAGTCTCTTAAAATGTGTTCTTATCTTTGTTCCCCGCTATCAGGACTGCACACAGTCAGGTGGTTCCACACAGTCCACACCTACAGGGGAAGTGATATCTCAGGGCCAGTTCAACACAGAGAAAATTGAATGCCAAGCTGAAAATTATTTAAATGCACTCTTTCAAAAGAAAGGTATGTAGATGTGAGGTATTAAAATGAATTTGTGCCAATGTTCACACCCCTTACCTTGCCTCCCCTTGGTGACCCTGATGGTCAGGGGGCCACCTTACAAGTGTAATAAAACAGGTGTGGTCATCATGATATTTAGAACCATCACTTTGCATTAACTTGGCTAGGCATAATGAGTCTGGTGATTACTGCACTTGGGGTGCGTACACTACTTCCATGTAGAAAGAGGGATTTTTTTTTTTTAATACTATAAACAGACTGTGTAGATAGGTATTCTCTTATACTACAGGAAAGTAGTAAAATTGGGCAATAGTTAGCCAAGCAAAAGTGGAAGTTTACGCACCCTTAGATTTGAAATGGTCAAGTAAGATCATTTTTAGTGACCTAAGTCAAGTAGATTGCCACTGAATGCTTTTACAGACTGAAATTGTGTTTAATAAATTAAAGGCCAGTTGTGAATACTTTAGTTCATATTTAATGCAGAACTTTTATTGTCTTTCCTCTCAGATCTTCCTCAGAACTGTGATCCCAACATTCCACTTGTAGCTCAGGAATTAATGAAGAAAATGATCCGCCAGTTTGCGATCGAGTATGTTTCAAAAAGCCGGAAAATGTATCAAGATTATGGAACAAAGGCTGATTCTCCATTAGGCTGTAATGGGATTCAGCTGAACCGAACAGAGGGCTTACTTCAGGAAGAGCAGGACAGTCCCTTAGACCTCACTGTAGCACGGATTCAAGATCATAACTTTCAGGATGGTAAGGTTTGCATATGGATGGTAAACCTTAAACTTTGTCACTTCAAAAAGTGAAAACCCTAGTTTAGGGGCTATTTTTCTTTCATTGGTTTTAGACGCCAAAATAGTTGACCTGCCCTTTCTGCTAAGGTTGCCTATGCCACTGTGGTCCCCAGGGATCCAAGTTGACCCGAGGGAGAAGTTCCAGCTACCTACTGGAAGAGTGGAGTATTTATCCCTTCCCTAGGTAATCAGTGGGTCCAGAATCTGCTCCCAAGCCCCCAAAGTAATCAGTGCAGCCAATACCTTCCCTACCAGGGCCAAGGAGTCGGAGCAATTTTGGGTACCTGGATTTGGAGTTGGTGGTTTTAATAAACTGAGGAGTCGTAGTCTGATGATTTTTGAACCAAATCCATAGCCTTTGTAAAAATTAGACTAAGGAGTCAGAGTTGAGGAGTTAAAGCAATTTTGGGTACCTGGAGTGGTGGTTTCATAAACTGAGTCATCAGATGATTTTTGTACAGACTCCTCTCTAGCAATTAGTGCAGCCAGTATTTAAATTGTGGAGAACTTGCTTCTGCTTTTTTAAGTGGATGACCGCTGTGGGAACTATGCTAATGCTTCAATTGTGCAGTTCGAAGGGCTGGACTGTCAGATACTTGTGTAACCACGTGGATCCCTCATGAATAAAGCTGATCATTTGTTAGGGATCTGGAGCATGTGGTCAGACTAGACTTCCTCCCACTGATCTAGCCCCAATATATATATACTTTGGATGATGATCCCCTCTCGGCCTTAGGGCCTCTAGACGTAAAAAGCTTGAATATATTGCCTCTGGTCTAGTAAACTATGACCATCTATATGAATAATATACTTTTATGTTGTGATGACAATGTTGACTGTTTTTAGTTTTATGTTGAAGTTGTTCATTATATTTTAACTTCTCATGCCCATACCATTTCTTTTTTAACCCGCTTTATCATAAGCTAACAAGGCATTGTACTAACTGTTTGTACACTTACTTATCACTGTATTGGACAAAATGTGTATGGCTCATTGCTTCTCCACTTTCTCTGTATCTGTTTAATTCAATAAATATTGCTGACAGATTCTGTTAAACCGTCAGCTTATCCATGTGGCTTACATTAGACAGGAAGAGTAAACTGTAAGAAGCTACTTATCAGCAAAATACATACTTCCTGTAAAGGCTTGTTTGTTTCTTTTATCCTACATCTCAGTATTACACGGTTTACAAGTATTTTATATTCAAAATTGATTATATTTATACTGAAGTGAGTATTAGGCCTGAGACGCAGCTAAATCACTGCGATCACTTTTTTTTTTTTTTTTGAAAATTCACGATCGCGTCAATTATGCCACAATTTTTACTGCAATTTTTATGTTTATTTTTTAAACCACAAAAGCAGCGCTGACTGATCAAAACGTGCTCTGCAGTGTGTCTCGGGCCTAATACCCACTTCAGTATAAATATACATTTTATCAATGTTGCATATAAAATATTTGTAATTTATACTGAAGTGGGTATTAGGCCCAAGACACACACTGCAGAGCACGTTGTGATCAGTCAGCGCTGCTTTTGTGGTTAGAAAAAAATGCTTCCATTGACTTGCATAAAAATCGCAGTCAAAATTGTGGCATAATTGACATGAATTTCCCCCTCCCCCCCCCCCCCCCCCCCAAAAAAAAAAGTGATCGCAATGATTTAGCTGAGTGTTTTTTTTTTGTTGTTTTTTTTTATGCAAGTCCGTGGGAGCATTTTGTAACAACGCAAATGCAGCGCTGACGGATCAAAAGACGGTGTGCAGTGTGTCTCAGGCCTAGCTCTAACATTAAGGGCTGTTCCACACTGGGGGTGATAGGGGGACTTTTGCAATGAGATTGCTGATCAGTAGATTACTATTGCAATGCCTTAATGTCTAGTGGCCACCTCCCTTCTTTATCAAGTTCCATGGTGTCTAATGACCCCATACAGTTCCATTGTGTCTAGTGGCCCCTTCCCTCCCCTGTACATTTTCCAGGTGTCTAGTGACTCAGAAACCTACCATTGTAACTGTAATGGAATTCTGAGAAATATTTCCTAACAGAGCATTTGTTAGTGTGACAACTGCCATATTCCTGCATCCTTTTGAAAGGACTGCTTCCAATTTCCGATTACATGTTTGGGGTGGTATCTGATATACAATCTTGCCAGTTGAAATTCAGACCACAGTAAAAGCCTGACAAAGGTTTAATCCCCTTTGTGTTACATAGAAAACATTTTAATTTTTATAAGCATATCAAGTAGCAAGGCAGCTTAATGAATTTAGTAAATATTTGTTAAATATAATCCATGTTCATTTTTGTTACAGAAGATAGGGTTTTGGATCTCTCTCTAAAAAGTAATGGCGGACTTGAAGAAACTTTGAAATTAAGTCGCAAGTGAGTACCAGTTTTACTTACAAATCTGTGGAGCGTAGTCTTTCTCACGTACTTACATTTCCTGTGGTACTACTTTGTTTTAGCTTGCACGCTAGTGCCTGTCCGTAATATGTTTTATAGGTTGTTTGGTGTGATTTTTTTGTTTTGTTTTTTTTGTTTTCAATTTCATCCTATATTAGCTTCAAACTTGTTCTACAGTGATCTAACGTACCATCGTAAGGGAAGTATCTTAACACAAGACACACACTGATGTTTACAGTGTGGAATATGTGGCAGTTTTGACTTGCCTTCATGTTCACTTAGCTAAAAATGTAACCTTTCATATTTAACTGTATATGCATGCAAATGTCATTTTAATCACATGATATTTCACAGCTACCCTATCAGATACCTGGGAAATACAGTTATACATGGTGATACCTCTCCAGAAAGGCACCCTACTATCCATGCCTTTCTTCTTGGTTTGCAAATTGCTTGTCCAGTGTGGGAAGTCATTAGTGTCTCTATGGATGTCTGTCCATCCCTGCTTCTTCTGGTCATGGCTTTCTAGTTATTAGATACTGACCCTGTCAATCAGAGCTGCTCCAGAAGAAAAAGGACTAGAAACGGTCTATGGTCTGGTGCACAACTAGAACACTTCTGAGCGCTTTTCAAAATGCTAGTGCATTGAAAGCGCTTGGCTAATGTATTTGAATGGGATGGATCAGGGCGATTGTGAGCTTTTTCTTTTTTTTTTTTTTTTTTTCCCCGTCAAATGTGGGGCCTGCAGAATTTCTGAGGCGATTCAACTGCATTGTTAAGTATAGAAAAGTGGAAAAACTCTCTAAAAATGCTAGAACAGAGCGATTCTCCAAGTGTTTTTTTTTTCTTCTTTACAAAAGCTGTACACTTCCATCTCTGTCCCACACCAAAAAAAATTGCTACATCAAAATGCTCCAAAAATCACTAAGCCTAACTAGAAAATCGCTAGGCGCATGCCTAGAATCACTTAGAAAAATTACTTCTAAAAACGCTTAGCATTTTTTGGGCCAATCTGAATTGACAGGATAATTGCAAACTTTAAACTGGGCCTAGTGGTTATCCTGGTTTTCAAATGTCTGGTATACCCACTGGTGCTGGAAAAATGGTAGACAGGAGATGAAGGAAAAGAGAAATTGAGCTGCTGGGACTGGTGAGAACTCTGGAGAGGCTTCACCGTATTCCTCCATGGGATGGTGTCCTCACCCCTCCTTCCCCTCACCTTTTCCATCCTGTAATGTTACCTTCACTGTGATAAATGAAAGAAACACGGGTGCTGATATTAGGGGTATATTCAGTAGGTTACTAGTTTTAGGAGAGGATCCACCAGCTCTGCAGTTTTAGTCATCACATCCAAGGAGGATGAGCTCAACTTTAGATTAGAAGTGATCTCATTTATTTAGCAAAACCGAAGCACTAATTCAGACAAGATTTTTTTTTATCCATAGATCAACAGCTCAACATGGAACCAGAAACCTTGTTTCAGGGCAGTAAACCCTTCCCATTAACTTAGTGTCAGGACATTCCATGCTGTGATACTGCTGAACGTGAGGTCCACAAAGTAGTGCTGCAATTTTCTGGTTTAAATGTGATCATGTCTGAAGCTGCAGTTGAGCTCACTTTTTTTTTTTTTCTGTCAAGTGAACTTATCACATTTAGGACCAATACTGACTCGTGAAAGTGGCAAGGACAACCTTTTTTTTGTAGGAAAGTTAATATTTGCTTATTTTTTCGGCTATATGTACATAAGCACCGATTAATGCATAACTTGATTGTAAGTTCACATTGAACATATATCTAGCCTAGTGGCAGGTATACTTTGATAAAATATAGTGTCTTTCTAGAGAGCACTTAAAGGGAAGGTTCACAGACCTGTTTATAAAAAAAATAAATACTAATCCACTTACCTGGGGCTTCCTCCAGCCCGTGGCAGGCAGGAGGCTCCCGGTCTTCTACGGTGGCTCACCCGACCTGGCCAGGCCGGCTTCCTGGTCGGGCTTCTCCTTGCGCTCCATCGTGCGCCTCTCGCGGTTGCGCTGACTTCATCGGGCGTCCTACGGACTGTACTGCGAGTACAGCCTGGAGGACGTCCGATGACGTCAGCACGACCGCGTGAGACGCACGTTGGAGAACACAAGAGCCCGACCTGGAAGCCGGCCAGGTCGGGTGAGCCACGGTAGAAGACCAGGAGCCTCGAGCGGCGTCGAGGGCACGTCCTGCCTGCCCACGGGCTGGAGGAAGCCCCAGGTAAGTAGATTAGTATTTTTATTTTTTTAAACAGGTCTGTGAACCTTCCCTTTAAAGGAACACTATCAATAACAAAGTGTTCTAAAATCACAATGTGCAAATGTTAAAGCAGCTGTGTAAGCATTCCTACGTTTCATGTTAAATATCGGAGGCAAAAGCTTTAATTTGTTTTGTGTAGATTTTAACTCCATTGGAACAAACCATTAGCAAAGGGGAGTCTGCTTTGTGAGAAATATGCAGAGACCAGCACTGGCTGTGTCACATCTCAGAAGAGTGTAGAGTATGTTTCTTCTGTCTTGGTATCAGGATTCACACACCATTACAAATGATTATTTTGTGCTGCATATAACAGATACATTTCCTCTGCTCTCAGTGCATTATTCTCCTCAGACAGCTCATTCAGGGAGACAAGCAGCTGCAGTTTAACCCAGTAAGTCCCGTCATCTGCAAAAGAAATAAAGTAACACAGGGATATGGGGAGGATTCTCCCTACCCATCATTATTTACTTGTCCGTAACCCTCAGTCATTGAATTATGAAATTAATTTGGTAACATTAAATTAAGAGATAAAGAGGGATATGCACGGCAGTACTTAAAAACACTTAGAAAAGCTATTCCCATCCCAGTTTAAAAAAAAAAATTGATCGATATATTTTTTTTTTTTTATGCTAAGCTGCCATATGCCACTTTTTGTCTGAGGCTAAATTCACAGTGGGACGTTGCGTTTTGATGCCACGTTAGTCGCACCGCAAGCTTACAACGCAACGCGCCCAAAAAGTGGCAACGCAGCGTTACCGTCGCATACAGCAGATACAGTAAAAAATACAGGCAATGAAAAGTATGCTTCCGAGTCATTACTGAGCATATGCAAACAGTCCAACGCAGCTGATAACGTGTATAACGCACTGCATGCAGTACTTTTACTTAACGTGCAGCGTTAGACACCAACGCAACGTGTGCACTGTGAACAGGGCATTGATTTTTCATTGCAGTGAGTTATTCTGCGTTAAATGCTGTTTTAACGCGCGACTTTAACGTCCCACTGTGAACTTAGCCTGAAATCTACACTTTTATTAATCCCATACATGCAACACTGTTAAGTAGTAAAAATTGACAAGACTTAGGTTTAATGCAATGGAACTTTATGTATTTTTATGGGCTTGCTTGGTGGACTGTTAAAACTGTTTATGAAATGTTGTTGTTTTTTTTGTGCGTTTGCTGCATCGCATATAGAGTTCCTCTAACTACATTCTGAGTAACTCTTTATCACTGCAGCAAAGCTTTATAAAAAGGGGGTTTACTCTTTTATTACTTGTTTAGCGGTAACGTCACGTTTCTACTAACAAAAGGTTAAATCTTAAGGGCTTACTAATTGCTTAAGTTCAAATTAATAATTTTGGCTCCGCAAGCAACTGTCAGCTGGAATAGTATGCGCTAAAGAAATCTTTAAATAAAAATAAATACATATTTACCAAATGTTTCTGAATTCTTGACTGGGTTGCTATAGAGGCCATCGTACGATTGACAGTATCCAAGCAGACGTGTAAAGATTTCTATAACTTCTAACTTCCACCTTTTGCATAAAAACTTTGTCAGAAGCGGTGATGTTACCTAAGCAAGGATTTATAATAAAGGAGTGGACCATCCCCTTCCATACCTGTGTGCACGTCTCATGCATCCGTTGACCATCGTTTCATTCCATTCATCCAGGAGACTTCAGAGAGACAGAGAGGACTATTTGGACCGAAGTCCCGAGTTTGCAGATGGTTTGCTCTCGAAAGCATTGAAGGATATTCAGCTGGGAACACTGGATGTTAACAAAGCGGCCATACTCTATGGCATACCTCAAAAAACTTTACTACTTCACTTAAAAGCCTTATCAGCAGGCAAGCCTGCATATCTTAAAACCACAGCTCAAAATTGTAATGATGGTTATTTATACAGAGACGGCACAGAAACCTGTGCAGTTTTTCAAAAGGTCGCCCTGTGGGCAAAGGCTCAGGCCGAACATACAGAAAAAAGTAAACTCAGTCTACTTGAAACGTCTGAACTGAAACTCCCAGCCGCTTCCAGTTACCTCCATCAGTTAACGCTACAGAGAATGGTTGCTCAGTTCAAAGAAAAAAAGGAAGGTTTGCCTTGTGAACCTTCCATTCCCACTGTACAGCTAAAAATTCCTCAGGTACGCGTGAGTTCTGTGCCCAAACCACAGCCTGATTCCTCTGGTCTTCTGGATGTGATGTATCAAGTTACTAAAAACTCAGCAGTTGTGGAAAGCTCATCTATACAGAGACTGAAAAACATCCTCCCCAAACAAAACAAGGTTGAATGTTCGGGAAACCTAACGCGTTCAAATACTGATTCCCATGTTGTTCACGGGGAGCTTTCTCCTTTGTGTCTTAATTCCAAGAATGGAGCCGGGGACACCTCTTCTGACAACCCAGATGATGATAGGAAAGACAAACAGCCAAGGAAAAAACGTGGTAGATACAGACAATATGATCATGAGATCATGGAAGAAGCTATAGCCATGGTAATGGGTGGGAAAATGAGTGTTTCTAAAGCACAAGGAATCTATGGCGTACCTCACAGCACTTTAGAATACAAAGTAAAAGAGCGGTCTGGAACGCTGAAGAACCCTCCGAAAAAAAAGCTTTGTTTGGCAGACCCCAATTTATATAATACTGTTAATTCAGGGACTGGTAACTCCAGAAACAGTAGCAAGTCTGTGTAGATTTAATTTTGAATTTATGACTACTTTTACGAGTGTGTATTGTTACACACGTCTACTGTACACACAAGTGTGAGTGTGACCTAACATGCTCTGCCGAAACGATACAGTTCTTAACCACATACATGCCTTTTAAAATAGATTATTCAGGGTTTCACTGTGGAATGAATCACTTTCTTGCACACTTACTACTGATACTATGTACTAAGCATTCTTCTTTGCAAAAATATGTAAAAATTCAGGGTTTTTTTCATAGTTTGCAAAAAACTATGATTTAAATGACTTACTACTTCCACTCCTCAACTTTTACAGTCTAAAGGGTATTTCATACTCTTAATAGTTTTTCTACTACTAAAATCTTTCTGGATCACTTACAGGTAAATCTAAAACAAAAAAGTGCGTGTGGATGCATGCAGTATTAAGTCAATGCAGAATAACAGTACTTTTTGTATCCACTCATACTAAGGTTCAAAAAAAGAGGTTTGGTAGAATATATACAATTCTATTTCAGGTGTATAATACTAAATAATGTAAAATGAAAAAAAATTGCATTTTAATTGCAGCATTTATTAATGGGATGGACACTAACAAAACATGCTCCCATTACAGTAGTTGTAGAAAGTCTCTTATGTGACTTTTAAATGAACTATAAATCATAAATATTTAACTTTATAAAATAATTTATTAAAGTTTTCATTCTTAAAGAACGAACTTTAAAATTCTGTCAAGACTCTTGGAATGCAGGTTAGAGCATGTTTGATAATGTGCACAAGATGAGCTTAAAACTTGGGTGCAATGTACTGGTTAGTTAATTTTACTGTTTTTTTATATATATGAATATATTTTCTTTCTTTTTTTCCTTTCTAAGGGTTGTCACATTCATGCAATCAATGAACCTCAGTGTAACTTTTTGTGTAATTGCTGCTGCCGCCTCTCGGAAACCATTTCCAAATGGTCAATGTTTTTACATTTCATGGGCCACTTTTAACTTTTTGCTAATGACCAAACTGTAAGTTTGTTCAGGGTTAAAAACGCTAGATAACACACACTTCAGACATCAAGATTTTTGTTTCTGAATTTTTTTCCCCTTTTTTTTATGAATAGGCTGTATGTATGTTATTGAATTACTAGTACTGAACACTCCATTATTGTGGATTACAAGGCATTACACTGTTCTTACCTCTGATATTCAGAATATTTTCAGAAGTCAAATTTTTATTATGGTAGCTTTTCAGAAATTTAAACTACTCTTAGCAGACATTTATTTTGCACTTATGCACTTAAGTTTAGTTTTGTACATTTATGTGCATAGGTTTCAATACCTTAAAGATCTTCTACAGCTATATGTTAGTTTTATTTATTGCAGAGAGCAGTTGGTCCCATGTTCCAATTTTAAGTTGGTTTCATTTTTTAATTCATAAAAGGTCTAGAATTCAATTCAGGTAGTACGTCTGCATCCTCAACTGTTGCTTTTTATAGCTACATAGTAAGCAGACAACTTTTCAGTCTAGTTAAATTATAAACAGGATTAATCCTATCAGGGACAGTCTGTTGGTAATCGCCTCCACTACTTTTATATCCGTACAGTTTGTTATAATATTTATCTTTATCTTTGTAGGGATATTTTGTGTTTTACGCACCAGTAATACACTCCACTTAAAGTTTGTCTATATTTTAAATTCTTCACGTACAATACTTTTAAAATCTAATTCAACCAATGCCTTTGAGTAAAACAATCAAACATATTTACTTACTGTTCACTGCTTAAACACAGCTGAAGGCAAAAGAAAACCCATTTTATTTTTTGGCTTGTTTGAATGTTTCCAAAATATTTTATATTGAAAAAAGAAAAGGAAAACTCTAAAAACAAAAAAAGCTGTGCCTCTGTTTTTAAGAATACTTACTAAAAAAAAGTATAAAACATTTCTTGTCGTTTCTGACCATTTTATATAACACTGTAAAACGATCCTACCGAAAATGATCTGTTTACGGTAATATTCTGGTATATATCTTTTAAATTACAACATTTCCATTGTCCCTTCCATTTCACGGTAATTTGGCATAACTACAATCTGTGGCTGCCTTGATTTTCAAAGATTTTTGTTGATTATATAAACATGTTTTAGGCAGTGAGTTCTATTTATGCATAAATCAATTGCACTAAAATTCATGAATTATTTATTACAATATTTTCTAATGAATTTCCTGTATCTGTAACGTGATGTTAATGTACTGTAATTCTGTTTTCTTTGTGTTTATAAAAGCTAAACCTGATTGTATGGAATTGTTTTGGTTAATGTATTCTTAAGTTATAATTTATAGTAAAGCACTTCACTGTTTTTCCACATAAATTTAAAAGAATGATTGATTGACTTTAATAGTTATTCCTCACATGCTTAAAAAAAATTACATTTATTACCAACATCTCTTTCTATTGTGCATAGTTTATCTTTTGTCATATCTGTGGTATTGCCAACTTCGATGTACAGATGTAGAAAAACAAAGTTTCTCAACTTGATACATATGTATCCTGTATGGACTGTCATGTACGGACAGAGAAATCTGACCTTAATATCCTCATTCTAGACCAATAACACAGCACTGTGCTCGTTACGGAGTACTATTTCCTCTGACCTCAGCATTGTATAATTATTAAATACAGATTTTTTCCATTTTACTTGTGTTAATAGTGGAAGTCTTTATTTATTTGTGACATTTTATTAGTGTACATGAAATAAAGAATGGTTTCTTAACACAAACCAGGCACAAAATTCAACAGCAACTGCCCATCCTGTATATACCGGTACAAAGCCAAACAAGGCACAAAATTCAACAGCTGCTGTGCATCTTGTATATACTGGTATAAAACCAGACAAGGCACACAATTCAACAGTTACTGTGCATCTATGCTGGTTCAAAACCAAACCAGGCACAAAATTCAATAGCAACTGCACATCCTACCTAATCTACAAGTGTCCCTGCGTCCCATGTCCATGTGTCAGTGCTTTTTGCGCTACTGTCCATGTCCTGCACTGACACAGCTGTTGGGACAGGATGCGGGCCGGGAGTGTGCGCGGCAGGCGACAGACCTAGAGCCCGTTTTTAAACGGGCTTAGGTCACTAGTCCTGTATATACTGGTACAAAACCAAACAAGGCACAACATTTAACTGCTTCTGTGCATCTTTTGTATATATAACGGTACGTTTTACTGCTTTCTATATGCAAAAATATTTTAGGTTATGGCGTTGCAATGATGTAATACATTTCCTGCTGCAAAAGTGATCCTATCAAGGTAATCAAAAGGATTCCGTCTAAACAGTCACAGGGTGGGCCTGTCATGTGATCAGCTAGGCAGATGGTGAAGCACCTGCTTCCAATGCTCAGTGGGATGCAATTAATTCCAGCTTGCATGCAAATTGAATGCAGCTTGGAATTTTGGCACATCATTTCCAGCAAAGTGCAGCGGATTTGCCCAATTCAAAGGTGCATACAATTTGTGTGCAAGCCAGAATTATTTGCATCACAGTGATCAGGTGTAGCCTCAACGCCCAAACAAAATCACCCCACCATTAAGTGCAGACAATATAAACCATTAATCTGTGCCAGCGTGATCTGTATCACACATGTCTTAAATAGAACCTAAAGCCAAGCTTCCATATTTATTTTCTTTGAAGCAATACCAGTTACCTGGCAGCCCTGCTGGTCAATTTGGCTGCAGTAGTGTCTGAATCACACACCTGAAACAAATATGCCGCTAATCCACTCAGATTTCAGTCAGAGCACCTGATCTGCATGCTTGTTCAGGTTCTGGCTAAAAGTATTAATGACAGAGGATCAGCAGGACAGCCAGGCAATATGCATTGTTTAACAGGAAATAAATATGGCAGCCTTTCTATCCCTCTTGCTTTAGGTTCTCTGTAACCTCCCTGGCAGTATTGACGGTTAGGCACGTCAATACAAAACATGCTGTGAACTGTACATCAATACTCTCCTGCACCGTATACTAGACCCTTGCTTGACACATTTTGGCAAGTTACAGGAAAAGAAGTTATGGAAATAAATTGGATCACTTTTTGCACAGAAATCTTGGGGAAATTGAACACCAGGGAGATTAAGGTAAAGATTTTAGGAGACTCAAGTAAGAGCCAAGCCTTTTAGGTGCTGAAAAACTTGGCTTATACGGTAAGCACCTTTGCTGCATTAATTAGGTGAAAGATAATGGAACGTTTGTAAGTCGCAAACGTTTAGTCGCAAAACATTGTGACCAAAAATACTTTTGGGCTAAAGAGCACTAGCAGGGAGAAAATTTCGAGACCAAAGAAAATGTGATATACCCAACATGTTCAATAATTAGCTTGCAGATATGTCTCAGAGGTAGCATTCAAATGTAAATGAAGACATGATGAAGGGCTCGTTTCCACTATTGCGGTGCGGAATCGCCTGGATTCCACTGCTGATGAAATCGCATGCGGATGCGATTCTGCATGCGTTTTTGCCGCGAATTCGCATAGGTGAGGGTATTTGCGATTTTAACCATGTCACTGCCTGTGTGAATTTACATTGGTACCTATGCGAATTCGTGGCAAAAAACGCATGGGGAAAACTCATGCGATTTCCCTATTAAATGCATTGCATGCGAAACATTGCATGCGATTCGCATGCATTCCACTCGCAGGCGAATTCTGCGGCTCTTTTGTGCGTTTTTTCACTGCTGAAAAAAGCGCACCTCAACAACTCTACAGTGGAAACAGGCCCATCCACTTGCATTACATGTGCGAAATTGCATGCGTTGGACGCATGCAGATTCGCGATAGTGGAAACGAGCCCGAAAAGGTTTTTACTACTAAGAAAAAGATGAAATATAATGCCATACAACATACTAGGATAAGAACGAATACTTTAACCATAAATACAAAATTTTATATAATGTTGCAGTCCTACAACTTTTTTTTTTTTTTTTTGGACACTGTAAAATGTTTTTAAAAAAATGTAGTGCTTTGCAGCCTTTATTTAATTGAGAATGGTACAAAAACATATCAAATGCTAATACTGAGAAACGCGTTCTATACTAAAAAAAAAATAAAAAAATAAAAAAAAATTGCTGTTATTCAGGCCACCAGGTAACACTGTCAAAATCAGAAATAATTTTGTAGTGGAAATCACTTAGTGGGCTCAGGAACTCTTGAAGGGACACTGAGCTTTTTAAAAACACAATTTTCACTTACCTGGGGCTTCCTCCAGCCCACCGTAGGGCTGCAAGGTCCCCGGTGTCCTCATGGCTCCTCTGCCGGTCTCGGCTGGCGGCTCCGTTAAAAACAATCATAAAAAATTGTCACTGCATACACAATTGCAATGGTCTAGAAATACCACCACCTTATTTCCTTTTTTTTTTTTTCTTTCTTTCTTCTTGGCTCGGCTCAATTGAAACAGATCAATACAAAATTGAGAAAATATCTTATGGTCTGACTGTTTTTTTTTTTCTGGTTTACTGTATGTTTGAAGATAAAGTGAAGGATTATCTAGGTTATTACCTCAGACATCAAATGCCATCATTGGTAATGGTATTGTGATGCACAAGTGTACATTGCATGGATAGCTTGCACATCTTGAAGGGCACATGAAGAATTGCAAAACGCTAGTGATTACCGCTAGTGTTTTGTGGGAGTGATTTTTCTGCATTAAACACAAAAAAAAAAAAAAACACTGGATGAAGTAGCTCCTGATTTGCCGGCAAACCGCTGCATGTAACATGTTTGCGGTTACACTGCCATAGGAATACATGGGCTAGTGGTTTTTAAAAACCGCTAGCGGTTTGCGGTGAGCGGGAATTGCGCGATTCCTGCTCAAGTGTGAACGAGCATAAAAAAAGCAATATATGACCAAAGTTCAACAGTTATTGAATTTCATTATGACCTCAAACCTCGACCCTTTTTCCACTTATTTGGTTTGAAAGATAACTGCTTTTGCTGCCATTGACGTTTGTGTCTTGCACTTTAATTTAAATGACTCACCAGAAGACATTCATATATCTGTTGATGGTAATAAAATAAGCAAGTTCTCCAAGAGTATTTAATACTTCAAGGTGATTCTGTGAACTTTGGATTTGCCGTTAAGCTGATAGTACTTTTTCGCCTACTCTTTGGTACTTTTTCAATAGCAGTGTCAAAAAGTTATTTTAAACAGAAGATTAAAAAAATAGGTGTGGGGGCTGAATGAACCAGGTTTAATGGACAACTGAAGTGAGAAGAGTATGGAGGCTGCCATATTTATATCTATTTAAATAATACCAGTTGCCTGGCAGCCCTGCTGATCTTTCTGGCTGCAAGAGTGTCTAAATAACACCAAAAACAAGCATGCAGCTAATCTTGTCAGATCACCTGATCTGCTGCATGCTTGTACAGGGTCTATGGCTAAAAGTATTAAAGGCAGATCAGCAGGACACCCAGGCAATATGCATTGTTTAAAAGGAAATAAATATGGCATATACCTTTTGCTTTAGTTGTCCTTTAACATTACACTGGCATTTCTGCTGTTGACTATTCATGCTTAAAATAAAAAAGCCCTCAAATTGAAAATAAGAATGAGATTCCAGAACAGTTCTAATTACTACTACAGGTAGTCCCTGGTTAACGAATGAGATGGGGACTGTAGGTTAATTCTTAACCTGAATACATTTTTTTGTTATTAAAGGTGCTTTATTAAACAGCATAAAATAGGTAAAAACATTTTTACTGAGTAGAGAACAGTGAGTCAAGTACAAAACATATGCTGGACAATAGCAAATAACTAACAGGTAGGCACAGGCGGTAACATAGAAAAATGGGGACTTTAAACCACCCTACTGAGATTCCAGGGGGACACCACAGGTGTCAAGTCTTTTAAAAGTCACTTATGTATCTGTAACCAACCTGTGGAGAAGAAACAACATAAAAAGAGAGAAACTAAAGCAAAGCAGATACTACAGTAGTAGAAATAAAACATAGGTCCTGCAGTATGAGTACACATCAGAGCCAGTGAAGTGTGAGTGGAAAGGGGGGGGGGGGGGGGGGCATGAGTTATGATTTGACCAGCAGCATACACAGGACAGAGCCATATCACAAATGTCTAAGATTTCCAGCTATCCCATATTAGATGAAATCTAGGCAAGTTTTCAATACTGTAGTAAAAAAACCTCTATCCATGAGCATGAGCATATTCTAGTCTCTGTTTGACCAGAGAAAGGTCAAGGCTGGGTGTACCTGTATCAGGTACGATGACTACCAGGAACCTCCTCATTGGGAGTATACAAGAGAGCCTCGGAAGCAGACAGAGACCGGGAACCCAAAGACCCTTGTGAAGAATAGATTTCCAATCGTCCCAAAACTTGAGCGCCTCAGGGCATTCCCAAAAAATGAGTGAGTGTGCCTATAGCGCCACAACCACGGAAACCATCTGCTGAGACGGATGGATACAATTTGTGCAATTTAGCAGGTGTATAATACCAATGAAAGAGCAGCTTAGTAGCTGTATCTTTAGTGATATTAGATTTAGCCACCTTAGAAACAGCCTCCCAAGAGGCGGACCAATCCGAGCTCGAAATCTGGATACCCAGTTCCCAGTCTCTCATGCATGGGAGTTTCTCCTCAGAGTTGCGTCCGAGTAATAATGCGTATAACAGGGAAATTAGGCCCTTACGTCTGGAGGAGCTAAAATACAGAGATTCAAACCTGGTCAATTCTTTGTTTGGAGGGGATGAGAACTGAGAACAAAAGAAATGTCTCTGAATCCATTCTTAAGTCGGAATGCTTTGCTATCTCTCTCCACTTTGCCTCCTATGTGCCCTCTTTTGCCTCCAGTTTCCCCCCTCTGTGCCTCTGTCTTCCTCTGTGCCTGTGTGTCCCCTTCAGTGCCTTTGTTCTCCCTGTGCCCCTCTGTCCCCCTCCTGTGCCTCTTTGTCCCCACCTCTGTTTGTACCCTGTGTGCCCCTGTACCCCCCCCCCCTCTGTTCTTCTGTTTGTACACCTCTGTGCCTCTATTTTGTGCATTTGTACCCCCCATGCCTCAGTTTGTACCCCATGTGCCTCAGTTTTTACCCCCTGTGCCTCAGTACCTCCATTTGTTGTACCCCTGTGCCTCTTTTTGTACCCTCTCTGTGCCTCAGTTTGTAGCCCCTGTGCCTCTGTCCTTGCTCTCTTGCCTCCGTTTGTACCCCCCGTGCCTCCACTTTGTCCCCTCCCCTGTGCCTCTGTCCTCTCTGGACTCCCTTTCCAACCCGAGTTTAATGCTGTCTGTCATCTGCTTTCCGCCTCATGCTACCTTTAGCCACGTACAGCACCACTAGGCTTTAATTCCAGTATTTGGTATAGCGCCTTTTTCCTGTCCGACTCAAAGCGCTTGTGAGGCAGTCACTAGAGCGCACTCAGTAGGCAGTAGCAGTGTTAGGGAGACTTGCAAAAAAAAAACTCCTTACTGAATAGGTGCTGGCTTACTGAACAGGAAGAGCCAAGATTTTAACCTAGGTCTCCTGGGTCAGAGGCAGAGCCCTTAACCAGTACACTATTCAGCAGCATCGCATTGCTTTCTGTATGTCATGTGACAAACAGGAAGCAAAGCAATGTATCTAGTTGTGCTGTACGCTGCTAGAGGGAGCTGGAGGTGGAGAGCGGAGGACAGACAGCACTGGACTGGGTTCGGAGGTGAGTCCAATACTGCTGCGGGCACATGTGCCGACACTCGGGAAGTTTGAAGCCGCTTCTTCAAACTTCCCCCACACAGAAAGGATGTCATAGTGACAGGATCAGGCGGCTCGTATCGGTGGGTCATTCATAAGTCGGGGACTACCTGTGCTTCTATTACACATAAAATCATCTAATATGTTTATTTTCAGTTCAGGTCTGTCTTAACATTGCAAACTTTCCAAATGTTAACTTTGTTAGTAAAAAAAGAAAAAAAAAAAGTACCCTTTCCACTCCTGGTTGCAAACATGCAGCACATATCTCATGCTGCAAAAATGTACAATATACTGGTGTATTTAAGCCCCTTCCCCTCTGCAGTCAATATCTGATTTATTTTGTCAAGTACAATGGGGGCAGGGGTGGGTGTTGTACTCAAAATTGTTTTTGCCACTTAACAGGTTGGTAAATATACAGGACTGGTACATTAGAATGCACATGGGGTAGGAATAGAATAGATAATACACATTAAACATTGGATAGTGTAATAATAATACAGTGGGCAGACTAGAGGGGACTTAGTGGGGGAGGAGAGGACCAAAAGGGCGGAAAGGACAGAGACAATGGTCGAAACCACCATTCTTTGACCCGTCTCCTACAGCCATCCCTGAAGAGGGGGCATTGGGAGCATGTGTGCTACAGTAGGTGTTGGAAGCTTGCCTGTAGTTATAATAACCTTTCCTGGCTCCAGCAGCATTCCACTCCTCTTCCCTGCAGCTTCAGTCAGCAGAGGTAAGTATACTTACAGGTATGCTTCCTATGCCCCCACACACGAGCCAAATCTTAATCTTCATTTTGCAGATAAGCTGATGTACAATTTTATGGTATGAACATATTGGCTTATCTGTATGTAGATTAGATGTATATATTGTAAGCTCTCAAGGGCAGGACTCTTAACTGTTGTCTTTGAATTTGTTATACATTGTGTCAAATCTGTACCAGTGTCTATATTATGTAGAACATTATAGGATGGTCTACATATTATAGACACTGGTACATATTGGACACTATGTATAGCAAATTCCAATTAATGTATTAATTACTATGTACCCCATGCTTGTTTCTTAGGGCTGGTGCATACCAAAAAGTGCTAGCATAATCACAAACGCTCAGTGCTTTTTTTTTTTTAATGATTTTCCTGTACAAAATCATTGGTTGTCACGATAAAAAATGTCAGTTAAATATATCAAATAGGAGAGATACACAGTGATATTTGAGAAGTGAAATGAAGTTTATTGGATTTACAGAAAGTGCGCAATAATTGTTTTAAATTAAATTAGGCAGGTGCATAAATCTGGGCACTGTTGTCATTTTATTGATTCCAAAACCTTCAGAACTAATTTTTGGAACTCAAATTGGCTTGGTAAGCTCAGTGACCCCTGGTCTACTTGCACAGGTGAATCCAATTATGTAAAAGAGTATTTAAGGGGGTCAATTGTAAGTTTCCCTCTTTTAATTTCCTTTGAAAAATAGAAACATGAGGGTCTCAAAACAACTCTCAAATGACCTGAAGACAAATATTGTTCACCATCATGGTTTAGGGGAAGGTTACATAAAGCTGTCTGAGATTTCAGCTGCCTGTTTCCAAAGTTAGGAACACATTGAGGAAATGGAAGACCACAGGCTCTGTTCAAGTTAAGGCTTGAAGTGGCAGACCAAGAAAAATCTCGGGTAGACAGAAGCGAAGAATGATGAGAACAGTCAGTCAACCCACAGGCCAGCACCAAAGACCTACATCATCTTGCTGCAGATGGAGTCACTGTGAATCGTTTAACCATTCGGCACACTTTACAGAAGGAGATGCTGTATGCGAGACTGATGCAGAGGAAGCCTTTTCTCCGCCCACAGCACAAACAGAGCTGCTTGAGGTATGCTAAAGCACATTTGGACAAGCCAGCTTCATTTTGGAATAAGTTGTGGGGACTGAGGAAACTAAAATGTAGTTATTTGGGCATAACAAGGGGAGTTATGCATGGAGGAAAAAGAACACCGTATCCCAAGAAAATCACCTGCTACCTACAGTAAAATATGGTGGTGGTTCCATCATGCTGTGTGGCCAGTGCAGGGACTGGAAATCTTGTCAAAGTTGAGGGATGCATAGATTCCACTCAGGATCAGCAGATTCTGGAGACCAATGTCCAGGAATCTGTGAAAAAGCTGACGCTGCGCCAAGGCTGGATCTTTCAACGAGACAACAACCCTAAACACTGCTCAAAATCCACTAAGGCATTTATGCAGAGGGAAAAGTACAATGTTCTGGAATGGCCATCTCAGTCCGCAGACCTGAATATAATTGAAAATCTGTGGTGTGAGTTAGAGAGCTGTCCAGCAGCCATCAAACCTGAATGAACTAGAGATGTTTTGTAAAGAGGAATGGTCCAAAATACCTTCAACCAGAATCCAGACTCTCATTGGAACCTACAAAAAGCATTTAGAGGCTGTAATTTCTGCAAAAGGAGGATCTACTAAATATTGATTTCATTTTTTTTTTGTTCTGCCCAAATTTATGCACCTACCTAATTTTGTTTAAACAATTATTTTTTATTTATATAGCGCCAACATATTCCGCAGCGCTTTACAAAGCACAATAAGACGACAAGGGGAACATAGATACAACCAAAAAAATGTACAGCAGAGTCTCCAGCAGCACAAATCTTGCAACAAAAACAGTAAACATTAGGAGGAGGACCCTGCCCTTGTGAGCTTACAATCTAAAGGGTAATGGGGCGGACACACTAGGTAAGGGGATGGAGGATGGATCAGGCAGTGACCCTTTGCCTCTGATCACATTGTAAACAGATAAGTAAATAGGGGCTATAAAATGTTATAAGTTTGTCTGAAAAGGTGTGTTTAAAAAGAGTGCGTTTGAAGATGTCCATGTTTGGAGCAGGACGTACAGGCTGTGGAAGAGAGTTCCAGATAAGGGATGATGCTCGTGTAAAGTCCTGGATGCGAGCATGTGAGGAGCTGATCACCTTAAAGGCCAGGAGAATTTCTTGGGAGGAGCGAGGGTTGCGGGAGGGACAATATCTAGAGATTAGTGAGATGTATGGAGGGGACAACTCCTGAAGGGCTTTGTATGTAAGTTTTTGAACTGGATCCTCTGGGTAGTGGGTAGCCAGTGGAGAGAACGGCACAGTGGGGCTGCATCAGAGGAGCGTGTGGAAAGGTGAGTGAGGCGGGCAGCTGAATTTAGAAGGGATTGGAGAGGTGCTGGCCTGTTTTTTTTTTTTTTTGGTAGACCACAGAGTAGGGTGTTGCAGTAGTCTAGGCGGGAGATGATTAAGGCATGCACAAGCATTTTGGTGGCCTCTTGTGTGAGGAAGGGACGGATACGGAATATATTTTTGAGCTGGAAATAGCAGGTAGTGGTTAATGAGGCAATGTGAGGTTTAAAGGAGAGCTCTGAGTCAAGTATAACCCCCAAGCAGCGGACCTTAGAGGTCGAGGTTATTGGGGTGTTGTCTACAGTTATGGTTGCAAATATTGCACACTTTCTGTAAATCCAATTAGGCTTTCTTTGGGTGGTACATTTTTGCGAAGCGCTACCTTACTGTAAATGCATTTTAACAGTAAGAATAAGAAAAAAACGGAAAACCTTCATTATTTCTCAGTTTTCGGCGATTATAGTTTTAAATTAATACATGCCTCCATAATTAAAATCCACGTATTGTAGTTGTCCCGGTTATTACACAGTTTAAATTATGTCCCTCTCACATGTCCCTATCACAATGCATGGCGACAATATTTTATTTGGAAATAAAAGTGCATTTTTTCCATTTTGCATCCATCACTATTTACAAGCTTATAATAATAAAAAAGAAATATTGCATCTTTACATAGATATTTAAAAAGTTTAGACCCTTAGGTAAATATTTGTGTTTTTTTTGTTTTTTTGTATTGAAATGTTGTTTTTCTTTTATTATTAACCACTTAAGGACCAGGGGATTTTCTTCTGATCGGTGCTGCGTGGACTCTCCAGCCCGCAGCACCGATCAGGAAATAGCCAGGGCGATCAGACTCCCCCCCCCCCCCCCCCTTTTTTTCCCACTAGGGGGATGTCCTGCTGGGGGGGTCTGATCGCCGCCGGCTTGCTGTGCTTTGCGGGGGGGGGGGGGGCTCTTCAAAGCCCCCCTCCACGTTTTCTGTGCTCCTTCCCTCTCCCTCCCTACCTCTTCCTCCGTGTATTGCGCAGGACGTGTATTGCGCATTGACCAATCAGAGGCCGGGGATCGCCGATCTGCCTTACGGCGCTGCTGGGGATTTCTTCCCCGTGTGTTTACATTACGTGTGCGAACGGCTCGCACACTGTTCACAGAGACACCCTCCGTGAACTGGCATGGAAAGGCCGCTCGTTCGAGTCCAAGTCCGTTTCCATGCTATACCACTAACGACCCGCTGACGCCTATCGGCGTTAGGCGGTCGTTAAGTGGTTAAACCTTTTATTTGGGTATTTTTGGGAGGGTGGGATGTAAATAGTAAGTTTTTTTTTTTTATTTTTTTTATGTAGATGTAGTTTTACTTTTTGGCCACAAGATGGCAGCCTTAGGTTTGTTCACATGACGTCACTTTCAGTGTAACATGTACGCTTAGAGGGACGTAGGAGGCAGAAAAAGCAAGGCTTCCGAGAGAAGCTGTTGCTTTTTCTGCGGGGGAGAGGAATCAGTGATCGGGCACCATGGCTCGATTCATTGATTACTGGGCTAACTATCTACGGCCGGGATCGCACATGGCCTCCTTGATGTAGCTCTACGTCCAGGAGGAGAAAGTGGTTAAATGATTGACAACTGAAAGGGTCAAGCTTAAAAGGCGACATAATCAAGTTGGGAATTAGCGGATTCATATCTCACTATAAACAGAATTATTATAGGTTAACAGGTTTACCGCTGAAAAAATATATGCAAGATTTACATTTTTTTAAATTTTTAATAAATACATTTTTATAATAAAACTAGTAGACCCAAGCCCATTTAAAAAAGGGCTCTAGGTCTTTTCCCGGCCACCGCCAACATGCAACCACCGCGCCCATACTCGCTCACCTCACTCCCTGATCCCGTCCAGCTGTCTATTACTGCGCACATATGCAGTAACAAAAAACCTGGGACACGGACAGCTGCTGGACTCAGCGACAGTTAGGGCTTTATTATAGAGGATTATATTGATATATAAAAATGGATAAAGCGTATATACAGAAATACATATCTCTCCAGTTGTTTTCAACCATCTGATCTACATTGGCATAGTTCCCTTTGCAAAACAAGTCCATACCAACATAGTAGCTCTTCTTCTGTAGGTTTTTGCTCGATAATTATATTCAAGATTGTACAATGTATGGTGCACCAAAATATAGCTTTATCCTTATTGGTAGTAAGTTCTATTCTTATAATAAGAACTTTAAGTAAACATATTTTAATCAGACAAACATAATCAACTTAAAGCAAGATGGAGGTCATAATTTATCTGTCTTAATATGAGATCTGACAAAAGTAGTGCAGGTTGCACATTTAGGCATCACTGGTGTTATGTGGCCATCGCGCAGTACTCTGCTGGCATTGGCACCAGTAATATTACTGGTGGTTTGTACATTAGGCCCAATGTGATGCTGGAGGAAAAAAAAAAACTTATGGTATGTATTTTTCCACACATTGCGCCTTATCTCCTTCAAAATCATGGGCAATTGTCTCGCTGCATGCGTTAACTGTATCTTTATGAATGTTTTTGTATTGTCAAGATAAAAAATTGCATTTTCTTGCATGTATTTTTTGTACAGTGTGGGATATAATAATTTGATCCTCTGCTTACTTTGTAAGTTTTCCCACCCTGCCAGAAAAAGTTATACATTAATTTGCAGGTCATTAAGTGAAATAGGTATTTGCCACGCAGATAAAATAGAAAAAACTTGAAGAAACTCATGTTGGCAAGTACAGCAGTTTCTTGTAGATGGTCGCCAGGTTTTCACAAATCTCAGGAGGGATTTTAGCTCACTTTTTACAGAAAATCTATAAATCCTTTAGGTTTCTAGGCTGCTGATAGAATTTGAGGTTTGGACACTGGCTAAGGCCACCCAATGGCCGTAATGTGCTGATTCTTTGGTCACTCCTTTTGTTCCTTGATTATGAATCCAGCAATGTCATGCTAAAAGATCAATCTACACCCCATCTTCAGTTTTCTGGCTAAGGGAAGGCGGTCCTCATTCAAGATTTTACTGTACGTAGTTCCGACCATTTGCTCCTCAGTGCAATGAAGTCATGTACCCTTAGAAGGAAGACAGCCCCAAAGCAAAATGTTTCCACCTACATGTTTGGCTGTGGGGATGGTGTTCTTTGGGTCATTCTCTGTTTCTTTTTCTTAACATCCAGCAGTTCAGGTTGATGCCAAAAAGCTCAATTTTGTTCGCATCTGAGCACAGCACTTTCTCCCAAGCCAATGCTGAATAATTGAAGTGTTCATTGCCTATATTAAGACTGGCCTTTTACATGCATCTTCATAAGTAAGTGGAACTTACTGATGTAAGAATTTACAATTAATTAGTTGCAGCATATGGTCTTGCCAATGGTCTTCTTGGTGACTGTAGTCTCAACTGTCTTTACATCTTTAACAAGATCATGATCTTGCCATGTAGTCGTGGGCTGATCCCTCATCTTTTTCATTAACATATCCGCCCCATAAGGTAATATGTTGCATGGAGCTCTAGACTGAGGGCCATTGTTTTTATTTGACTGAGGCAATCCTATATCTAATCTCGGCTCTGCCTGTTCAGTAAGCCAGCACCTATTCAGTAGGAGACCTTAGGCAAGTCTCCCTAACACTGCTACTGCCTATTGAGCACATCCTAGTGGCTGCAGCTCTGGCGCTTTGAATCCACCAGGAAAAAAGCACAATATAAATGTTATTTGTCTTGTCTTGTCTATATTTCTTTCATTTCTGAATATTTGCACCAGTAGTTGTCATCTTCTCACTAAGTTTCTTGTCAGTGGTCTTTTGGCCCTTTCTAGCATTTTGCAGGTTTACAATCTTGTCCCAGACATCCCTTGACAGCTTTTTGGTCTTGCTAGTGGTGATAGAGAGGTTGTAATGGAAGAAACTGGTCAGGTTGACAGGTGTACTTTATACCTATGAGTTGTGATTAGGAGTATTGGTAATTTGATGACTGTAATCTGTGTGCCACATGGGCACATAACCAATCAGTGGAAGCCAAAATTCCAGCTGACAAGCAAATCCATATATAACTTTTATGTAATATGTTTTTCTAGACTCTTGGTTCATATTTTACCTTTCTTTATTAACCTCTTGCCGACCGCGTCATGCCGATGGGCGTGGATGCGGCGGCAGCCCCAGGACCGCCTAACGCTGATTGGCATAAGGTTCTTGGGGCCTTTTTTGCAGGAGATCACGCGTGCATCACCTCTTGTTAGGCGGAGCTCAGCTCCGCCTTCAGCCTCCCAGCGGCGATCGCCGCTAGAAGACTGTTAGACGTCGTCTAATTAGCTTGTACAGCAGCGCTGTACTGGGAACAGCCGTGGCACACTGATGGGCTGGGGCATAAATGTAAAAAAAAAAAAGTCTTATTTAGAAAATTACATAAATATTTATATAGAAAAATAAACATTGGGGAAGCGATCAGACCCCACCAACAGAAAGCTCTGTTGGTGGGGAGAAAGGGGGTGGGAAATCAGTTGTGTGCTGTGTTGTGCGGCCCTGCAGCTTGGCCTTTAAGCTGCAGTGGCCCTTTTTAAGAAAAAAACAAACGGGTCTTTATGGAGGTTTAACAGTGCGGTCCTCAAGTGGTTAAAATGAAACCACCAACAAAAATGACAAACAGTTTCTTTGTAAGTAGGCAAACTTACAAATTTAGGAGGGTTTTAAATAATTATGTATGTCAGATAAACCTTGTAATTGCAGAATCTGTTGCCAGCAAAAGACGGGGAAAAGGACTTAAAGAGGAACTGAAGTAAGAGGTATACGGAGGCTGCCATATTTATTTCCTTTTAATCGATACCAGTTGCCTGGCAGCCCTGCTGGTCTATTTCTCTGCAGTAGTATCTGAATAACACCAGAAACAAGCATGCAGCTAGTCTTGTCAGATCTGACTTTAAAGTCTGAAACACCTGATCTGCTGCATGCTTGTTCAGGGGCTATGGCTAATAGTATAGAGGCAGAGGATCAGCAGGGCTGCCAGGCAACTGGTATTGCTTAAAAGGAAATGAACATGGCAGCCTCCATATACCTCTCTCTTCAGTTCCACCTTTAAGTATGGAGTATTTGTTGTACTGGTGAAGTGATTAATTTTAGAGTGTTTAACTGTGAGATAACAGCTTTTATTATATTTCATGCAATAGGTTACAGAAGTGCTTCGCTATTGCCCCGACAAAGGGTTAATAACTTTATTATTATTTTTTGTTTCTTTTGAATAGCCTTAAAGTGGTCTGACAGCCAGCATTTCTACTTTGCTGTAATAGATTCCTCACAGCTTGAAAGCTACTATCCCAGAAAAAAAATTTAGCAGAACATCACTGAAATAGTTAAACCAAGCACTTTCTCCTGCTATTCAGCTTCAAATCCACATCCAAACTGCAGATAACAGTATCTTTTTTTTTTTTTGTTAAACACAAATCTATCAACACTGGAATGTAAACCTGCTGCTTCAGGCGCACAGTGTTCAGAATAGTTCATTAGAAGATTTTAATATATAATAAAAAGCAGTTCTAATAGAAAAAGAATAAAATGCAATGTAGCTTTTCAGGGTAAGAAAAACTACACTTTGGAAACTTGTAATTTGTAAACAGATATTATGTGTGCACAAAAGCAAATATAACTGTATGAGTAATAAAAAGTAGGAAAACACATTTTTACTGGATGTTATGTTAGTTTCAGACCACTTTAACAGATCTGACCTGGTGATTCCAGCAAATCTGGCCCAAAATGTGAGGCCAGGTAATGTGATTAAAAGTACTTCCAAATGTAACTTGGAAATATTAACCCATGCAAGTGTTTTTTTTTTTTATAATTTACCCATGGTTAATATTAACCCATGCAAGATACCTGGGCACCTAGCATTTTCTATGAGAAAAATTAACATGGCAACCTGCTTATTTCCCCAGCACAGGTTCACTTTAAGTCCGATTACTTGATCTGCAATGTCATTCTAGTTAGAAACTCAAAGTATTGAAGGCAGTGGACAGACGCACTGAAAAAAACTATACGCACAGACACACACTCTTTTAAGGTTTTTTGACCAGTGATAAAATAACTTTGTTTTTCTTTGTTTTTTTTATATTAAGGTTTTCTTTCAAGCTACATCTGGTGTGACTTCTCTTAAAGGTATCCATAACATAAACAGGATTATTGGAGTTCAGCTTAGCTTAAAAAAGAAAATGAAGACTTTGAGAACAAGATGGATGTTAAAATACATACAACATAGCCTTCAATTCGCTAAAGGCAGTTTTTCAAGATTCACTAAGATCTTTTCGCATGTGGTAGAAGTTCAGTAGTATATTCCCCCCCCCCCCCCCAAAAAAGATAGCATAATAAACGAATATACGTTCTCACTTTTTGCTATCTGCTACATATGTCTACTTCACTGCGTGCAGATTGTAAGTTACTGACTGTTCAGAGCTGGAGTTGAATACTGAACACTTTTACTTCATTTACCCAATGCTTTGATCTTTGTGAATTGACATTTACTGACATGTACTCACATGTTGAGGTGTTTACCGCACAAGTCGCTAATTTACTTTACTAGTTGGTAATAGGTTTAGTGAATTGGCATTTTGCAAGATGATCAGTAAAATCAGTTGTTTTCTGCATTACCGAATGCAGTAATGCTTAAAGAAAACCTGAACTGACAATTAAAAGTCAAAATAAGCATAAACAAGTCATACTTACCTTCCATGTAGTCTACTCCTCAGTGTCTTTCTCCTGTCCCGCGTCCTATTTGTTCACTGTGATCAAGGGAATTTTCCGTCCTCCATTTTGAAAATGGCTATTACCCATAACCGCTTTCTGGTCAGCACACAGTTTAACTGTAACATCGCCCACTTGAGCCATAGGGAAACATGGACATTACCTGGTACATCAGTTTTTCTCTCAGCTATAACTGACAGCAACTGATATTTTACTGACAGCAACTGATATATTTCAGATCTGACAAAATATTGTCAGAACTGGAAGGGATTATTGTCAGAAGAAAATGGTGAGCCTCTGAGAGGAACTGATGGCAAGGTAACTATGCAATAGGGCTGCACGGTTTTTCGGTTCAAAACCGAAACCGCGGTTCGAGGCAAGACGATCTGCTGATCGTCAGTGCCTTCGGTTTTTCGGTCCGCTGTCTAACTTGCTTCTGGCCCCGCTGTGCGCGGATTGGCCAGAAGCAGTGAATATGCATAAGTCTTAATGGGCGGGGGGGGGGGGCGGATCCACTCGAGCGAGCGGCGGGCACATACAGCATTACTAATCACTGGCTAGCGATGGAATGACGGCAGCGGTAGGCGGAGATGTATGCTCTGTACAGCTCCGCCTACCGCTGCCATCATTCCATCGCTAGCCAGTGATTAGTAATGCTGTATGTGCCCGGCCGCTCTCTCTAATGGATCCGCCCCCCGCTCATTAACACTTATACATATTCACTGCTTCTGGCCAATCCACGCACAGCGGGGCCAGAAGCAGTGATCCTTAACACTAGCAGCTTAACTAACATTAAGCTCGACTGAGATTTTCAGCTTGTGCTGCAAGGAGGGCACGTCTGAGTCAAGCGCAGATAGTACCAGTCTGGTACTAGCGCTTGACTCAGACGTGCCCTCCTTGCAGCACAAGCTGAAAATCTCAGTCGAGCTTAATGTTAGTTAAGCTGCTAGTGTTGAGGATCACTGCTTCTGGCCCCGCTGTGCGCGGATTGGCCAGAAGCAGTGAATATGTATAAGTGTTAATGAGCGGGGGGCGGATCCATTAGAGAGAGCGGCCGGGCACATACAGCATTACTAATCACTGACTAGCGATGGAATGACCGCAGCGGTAGGCGGAGCTGTACAGAGCATACATCTCCGCCTACCGCTGCCGTCATTCCATCGCTAGCCAGTGATTAGTAATGCTGTATGTGCTCGCTCGAGTGGATCCGCCCCCCCCCCCCCCCGCCTGCTCATTAACACTTATGCATATTCACTGCTTCTGGCCAATCCGCGCACAGCGGGGCCAGAAGCAAGTTACAGACAGCGGACCGGGCATTGCGGGCCATGAACAACCCCCCCCCCCCCTCAAGTGCAAAAAGCAGGATTTGCAAAAAATCGGGGGAAAATCGAAATTGCGATTTCTGAGAGAAAAATCGCAATTTCGATTTTCCCCTAAAATCGTGCAGCCCTACTATGCAATGTTCATTTGAAGTTACCTCATGTGTTTATTTTAAATATATTTACTCAGTACAGGTTCTCTTTAATGAATTGAGTAACTGTAACTGTTAAATCTTCAGCCACAAATAGTCATATTTGGCGTACTCTTGTGCAATACATATTTACAGTGGGCCTGTACACTAATTTATCATGATGGAATTTGGGCTGTTGTTGCTTTTTGAATAAGGGCATCAAAGTATTATCTAGTTAAAGGACCCCTTTTATGAAAAACTGTAAAATACATGTGTAAAGTCGCATTTTTTTTAAACTACGGGTCGCAGAGCAGATCAGTCAAAACCAGCCTTATCAGTCCGACGACAGCCTGTACTCACATGCAGACTGTCATCAGAACGACCGCCCCGTGGGCAGGTCTGATGACTCGTAGTTTAAAAAAATCTGTCGTGTGTACGCGCCTTATGCATACAAATATCAGACATAGTTTTGTATTTGATGATGTAAGCAAACCATGACATTATGTAATTAAAGTAAAAAAAAATGATTTGGTTTTATGGATAGACCAGGTACATGTCCTTTTTTGTTTTTTTACTTCCAAAACTTAAACTGTTACCAGTATCTTGCTATCATTTTTCTGGTTCTGAATTATGTGATCAACGTGAATTGGAAAATTGTATTAATGCCTCCATTGAGGGATCAGGTGAACTCAAAATCTGCTATCGTTCAAACTCTGTAAACTGGAACTTTTTTTTTTATTCCCCAAACTTACTGCCTTATCAAAAAGGACCCCCAGGTCCCTGAAATGATCGTCGGCTGTGACAGTAGATGTTATTAGTTTCCTGGAACAATTAACAAAAAAAAAAAAAAACCTTATTGTTTCTTATCAAGTCTGAGTGCGGACCCCTCTTTTTCGACTGTCTGGATTACCTGCCATTGGGATCCTGCATCAGCCCCCACTATCTGCAGGTGTGCGGTCCTTGCGATTGGATCATTTAGTATACATTCTCCCTTGCAAATCCTGTCGATGGACCCATTTGTCTGATCTTAATTGTTTGACTTCAGTTTGTAGCTGAAACTTTTCTGCAAAACTATGACAACAGTATATACCCTGGGGTAAAACCTATCCAGAGTTCCCCTCCTCTCTACCTTGTCACTGGTTCAAAGGTTTGCACAAAGCAGGAGGTAAATTCCATCCATCTCCCTTGTACTCTTATACTAGTGCTCGTGCTCTGTATATACATACATAACACAGGAAGAAGGTATTCTACGTTTCGGTGTGGATGTGTACACAATGGTTTTATTCGTTGTTCCATCTCAGCAGCAGCTGAAAGTGGCACATGGCAGCTTTTGTATTTGAGTGCCATACGGGGCTCTACAATAGTCACAAGTGCAATCCCCAGAGCAGGCACAGGTATGTCAAGGCATTATGCTAGAAATGTTCAGAGGTTGCAAACAAGCATACAGTATATGTGTATAACCAACTCACCTCAAACTATGCTTGTGTGACCCAGTTTAACCTGCTTCCGAACTCGTCACGCCAATCGGCGCTGGGAGCATGGCTCTCTGGGCACCGCCTAACCCTGAATGGCATAATCTTGCTCCTCGCGAAATTACACACCCTGCCAAGAGAAATGAGGTACCAGAGAAATACAAATCTACACACCAAAGTCCCCAAGGACAAGCCCTCTGGGGACTGAATGTCTTGTTGACATAAATTGAAAACAGTGTGTTTAATGGGTACTCGTGGTTGCGAGAATTACCCAGTGGGGACATGTAGTTGTGTGGTACACAGATCACAGACAGACCATAGTGGGTCTTTGCTGATCCCCCTCAACCCCTTTAGTGCAACAGGGGGTGAGTTATAGCTATCCCTTGGCCAGGTCTAAGGGCCCATTCACACTTGAAAGCGCAAAACGCCGGCAGTAAGCGTGACTGATTTTTCAGAGGAAAAATCTCTGAACACTGCGGCGATTTTTCCCGCGATCGCATTTAGCGCTTCTATAGCACTGAAATGCGATTGCCTTGAAATCGCATGAAAATGGTGCATGTGACGCGTGTGCGTTTCGTTATTTTGGCGAGATAAGTAAGAACAGGCCCATAGGGTTTAGTTAATTTCAATAGCGCTTTCAAAAGCGCTATTCGAAATCGCTGGCAAAACACTCAAGTGTGAATGGGCCCTCAAGGTCCCCACAACACAGTTCAGGAGGCACTAGATACGCTGTATGGCAAGCAAAGAGCGGTAATGTTTGACCATTCACAGCGTTCTGGGTCTTGTCCTCCCAGAGCTGTGTGCAATTATTGCTGTAAATATTACCTACACCTCCTCACGAGATTAGCAGGGAACGAGCGCTTGCTTGAGCTCGTCCCCTGCATTGCATGCAACAGAGGACTGAGAACAGCCTGCCAGCCCACGGTCGGAGCTGGCAGACTGTTATTTAACGAAAACCGCAGCAAAATGTGTACAGCACTGCGGTCTAGCGCAGTGCTGGACAGAGGAAAGCCCTGTCACTTACGGTAACTATCCCACGAAAGGGCTCACAATCTGATCCCTGGCATAGACATATAGTATGTCTATGTATGTATTATGTAGTGTATGTACGTAGTCTAGGGCGAATTTGGGGAGGGGGGAGGGTTAATTAAAAGAAAAGTTTTTTTTTTTTTTATTTAAAAAAACAAAACAATTTTACTTAATAAAAAAGAATCACAGCAGCATTCAGAAACCATTAAAAGAGAGCTCTATCAGTGGCAAGAAAAGAAATGGGTTTTCAGTTTAGTGTGAACTTGACATGACCTGTAACATTATAAGATAACCATATACTCATATGATACTAGCACTACTAAGAAATGATGTGAAGTGATTTTCTGTTTTCCAGTACAGGAAGAGTCAAAAACTTGAGTTGTTATATATGCAAAAGAGCTTCTCTGAGCTTGTCAACAGCTTGTCGAAGTCGGTCTTGTTTTCTGAAGAACAAATGGATTCTTAAATAGCCAAGAAAGTGATGGCTTGAGTTAAAGTTTTACTTAGTGCAGGAAAGGTCATTTTACAGTTTAAAGTGGTCTGAAAGCGAGCATAATTGCAGAAAGTGTTGCCGGCAAAAGATGCGGAAAAGGTATGGAGTAGTTGTTGTACTGGTGAAGGGATTAATTTTAGTGTGTTTAACCACTTGCCGACCGCACGCTTATACCGTGCGTCGGCAAAGTGGCAGCTGCAGGACCAGCGACGCAGTACTGCGTCGCCAGCTGCAGGCTGATTAATCAGGAAGCAGCCGCTCGCGCGAGCGGCTGCTTCCTGTCAAATCACGGCGGGGGGCTCCGTGAATAGCCTGCGGGCCGCCGATGGCGGCTCGCAGGCTAAATGTAAACACAAGCGGAAATAATCCGCTTTGTTTACATTGTACGGCGCTGCTGCGCAGCAGAGCCGTAAGGCAGATCGGCGATCCCCGGCCAATCAGCGGCCGGGGATCGCTGCCATGTGACAGGGGACGTCCTGTCACAGGCTGCACAGGACGGATAGCGTCCTGTGCAGCCCCGATCACCGGGGGGACAGGTAGGAGAGGGAGGGGGGCTTTGAGGTGCCCCCCCCGCCAGCCACACGCAGGCAGGAGAGATCGGACCCCCCCCCCCCAGCACATCATCCCCCTAGTGGGGAAAAAAGGGGGGTGATCTGATCTCTCTGCCTGCACCCTGATCTGTGCTGGGGGCTGTAGAGCCCACCCAGCACAGATCACATAATTCAATGCTGGTCCTTAAGGGGGGGTAAAGGGTGGGTCCTCAAGTGGTTAACTGTTAGCAGCTTTCATTATATTTCATGCAACGGGTTACAGAAGTGCTTCGCTATTGCCCCGACAAAGGGTTAATAACTTTATTATTATTTTTGTTTCTTTTGAATAGCCTTAAAGTGGTCTGAAAGCCAGCATTTCTACTTTGCTGTAATAGATTCCTCACAGCTTAACCGGTTCAGCACCGCAGTGCCGAAAATCTCATGCATCCGAGCAACGTTCACCTCCCATTCATTCGCCTATAACTTTATTGCTACTTATCACAATGAATTGATCTATATCTTGTTTTTTCCGCCACTAATTAGGCTTTCTTTGGGTGGTACATTTTGCTAAGAATTCTTTTTTTCTAAATCCATTTTAACGGGAAAATTAAGAAAGAAATGAAAAAAATTCATTATTTCTTAGTTTTTGGCCATTATAGTTTGAAATGAATATATGCTACCGTAATTAAAACCCATGTATTTTATTTGCCCATCTGTCCCGGTTATTACACCATTTAAACGATGTCCCTATCACAATTTATGGTGCCGATATTTCATTTAGAAATAAAGGTGCATTTTTCCAATTTGCGTCCATCACTATAAGCTTATAATATAATAGCATACTCTCTTGACATGCATATTTAAAAAGTTTAGGCCCTTGGGTAACTATTTATGTTGTTTTTGTTTTATTGTATTTTTTTTTAATAAAAAATCTATGTGGGTAATTTTTGGTGTGGGAGGGAAACTGCTTATTTTAAATGTAAAATAATATAATTGTTTAATTAAAAATGTATGTGGGTGCAGTTTACTATTTGGCCACAAGATGGCCACAGTGAAAAAAGTTCTGGATGCGAACGATCTCGCTTCCAGGAACCAAAAAGCAGAGGAGAAGTTTCCTGGGGCAGAAATACCGTGCTCTCTGGATAGAAAGCGTCGGTATTTCTGTGGGGAAGTTAGATCAGTCAATGAGAATTATATTCCCATTCACTGATCGGGGGACTAGCGGCTGAAGCGCGCCCGATCGCGCGCACCATACGGCGGGAGCAGCAGTGCCTATCAGGAGGAGGAAGCTCGTCCAGATAGGCCGAACTGGTTAAAAGCTACTATCCCAGAAAAAAATTCTAGCAGAACATCACTGAAATGGTTAAACCAAGCACTTTCTCCCGCTATTCAGCTTCAAATCCACATCCAAACTAGAGATAACAGTATCATTTTTACTTGTTAAACACAAATCTATCAACAATGGAATGTAAACAAACACTCTGTGAGAAACTGTCTCTACTTCAGGCACACACAGTGTTCAGAATAGCTCATTAGAAGATTTTAATATATAATAAAAAGCAGTTATAATAGAAAAATAATAAAATGCAATGCCAGCTTTCAGGGTAAGAAAAATTACACCTTGAAAACTTGTAATTTGTAAACAGACAATATTATGTGTGCACAAAAGCAAATATGATAACTGTATGAGTAATAAAAGTAGGAAAACACATTTTTATTGAATGTTATGTCAGAGTTTCAGACCACTTTAAAGAGAACCCGAGGTAGGTTTGAAGAATATTATATGCATACAGAGGCTTGATCTGCCTATACAGCCCAGCCTCTGTTGCTATCCCAAACCCCCCTAAGGTCCCCTGCTCTCTGCAATCCCTCATAAATCACAGCCACGCTGCTGACAAACAGCTTGTCAGAGCTGGCTGTGTTTATCTCTATAGTGTCAGTCTGCTGCTCTCCCCGCCTCCTGCAGAACTCCAGTCCCCGCCTGCATTCCTTCCCTCCCTGCTGATTGGAGGGAAGGGACGGGGGCAGGGACCGGAGCTATGCAGGAGGCGGGGGAGCAGCTGAGACTGACACTACAGATGTAAACACAGCCTCACAGCACGGCTGTGATTTATGAGGGATTGCAGAGTTCAGGGGGACTTTAGTGGGGTTTGGGATAGCAACATAGGCTGGGCTGTATAGGCTGATCCAGCCTCTGTATGCAGATAACATTCTTTTAACACACCTCGGGTTCTCTTTAACCTCCCTGGCGGTAAGCCCGAGCTGAGCTCGGGCTATGCCGCGCAGGGGGAGATCTCAGCCCCTGGTGGGGCGATTTTCATGCTGTAAATTGCTGTGCGCGCAGCCAGCACTTTGCTAGCCGCGCGCACAGCTTTAACGCCGCCGCTCTGCGGCGATCGGCCCGCACGCAGCGGCGAAAGAGGGCCCCCGCCAGAGCCCCGCGCTGCCCAGACCAATGAGTTCCGGGCAGCGCTATGGGCTGGATCGGAGGTGTCTGACGTCAGGACGTCCATGACGTCATCCCGATCGTCGCCATGGCGACAGGAGAAGCCAAACAGGGGAACGCGTTATATACGCGTTCCCCTGTTTGCTATAGATGCCAGCGACGATCGCACTAGAGGGACACATGCGCCCTCTAGTGGTGTTTCATGTAGCTACCACTCTGGTAGCTTTACATGAAACAAAAAAAATAAATTTAAAAAAAAAAAGTTTTTTTGCCAATTTGGCAAAAAAAATTAACCGCCAGGGAGGTTAAAAGACAGTGTGGATTCAAAACTGCAATTGTGACAATATGATGCAATGTTAAAGTGGACCCAAATTAAAAATACAAGATTTCAGAAATAAAATCTATTTTCTAAATTATAATAGTAAATAGCAGCCTTTTTTCAGCTGCATGATGACAAATATAAAATATTTTACATTTTATTGGAGGAACCCCTCCCTTCCTTTGATATTGCCGGGATTTTTCCGGGAAACTGATGGACATAAAAAACAAAACACAGACTGCTACTGATGTCACAGGGGAGGTGATCTCAGGTTGTGTGAGATTTCCCATAGAGGATGCACCTGTGAGGGAGGGTAGCTGATGACAAACACACTCATGATCTAAAACCTCCTACTAAGCTTAGAAGTAATGGCTGCCACCTGTATAACCCTAGTTATGAAAAGAGAAGGGTGAAAAGCATGCACTGAAATCCTCATAGGCTTAAAGAGACTCCGTAACAAAAATTTCATCCGTTTTTTTTCCATCCTACAAGTTCCAAAATCTATTCTAATGTGCTCTGGCTTACTGCAGCATGTTCTACTATCACCATCTCTGTAATAAATCAACTTATCTCTCTCTTGTCAGACTTGTCAGCCTGTGTCTGGAAGGCTGCCAAGTTCTTCAGTGTTGTGGTTCTGTGATGCATCTCCCCCCTCCAGGCCCCTCTCTGCACACTGCCTGTGTGTTATTTAGATTAGTGCAGCTTCTCTCTGCTCTATTATCTTTTACAAGCTGGATAAATCCTCCTCTGAGCTGGCTGGGCTTTCACATACTGAGGAATTACATACAGGCAGAGCTGTCTGCACTCTGCAGGAAGAAACAGCCTGACACTTCAGTGGAAGAAGGCTGCAGGGGGAAAGAAACACACAAATGATCTCTTGAGATTAAAAAGGAAGGGTGTATACAGCCTGCTTGTGTATGGATGTATTTTCTATGTGTGGACATACTGTACATCAACCTACTTCCTGTTTTGGTGGCCATTTTGTTTGTTTATAAACAAACTTTTTTAAAACTGTTTTTAACCACTTTTAATGCGGCGGGGAGCAGCGAAATTGTGACAGAGGGTAATAGGAGATGTCCCCTAACGCACTGGTATGTTTACTTTTGTGCGATTTTAACAATACAGATTCTCTTTAAAGGAGTGTTTATCTTTAAAAAGAAACAAGAGGTTTGCAGCACTCCAAGCTCTTTTATTGAGCAGATAAGTAGATATACAGAGCAAGCTTTCGGACAATCCTTGTCCTTTGTCAAGCTAATTCAAACAGTGAAACATCAAGGTATTTAAGCACACAGCAGGAAGTGACATCACATCAATTAAGCATAATTAAGCATAATCAGAAACACAAAATTAACCCTATGGGTATCAAAATAAGTTAAAACAAAAGTGAAAATAGATATTCACACAATCCTGCAGCTTTCCCTTGCATAATGATGAGTCCATATTCAATCCCTTCTTTCCCTTTCATAATAATCGATCATATCAGTTCAACCTGTAATCACCGAAACAAGTGTAAGTCAAAATCACGATTAAGACCTGTGGGAAAAAGCGTGTTCAGTTAATTTATCCAAAAAAACTCTTTTTTCTTTAAAGCCAGTATGCGATCGCCCCCTCTCTGGAGCCTTGGTACATGATCTATCACCATAAATCTGAGATCTTCACCGCTATGACCCTTTTTTTTACAGTGTCGGGGGATGGGCAAGTCCACAGTACTTGATCTCACAGTGGTCCTATGCTGAGAAATCCTGTTTCTCACTATTTGGGTCGTTTCCCCCACATAGAGAAGACCGCAAGGACAGCGAATAATATAAATGGCAAATTTTGTTTGACATGTCAAAAATTGACGTATCCTGTACTTCTTTGTCTTTGTATGTGTCAGAGTGGTGCAACTAAATATTTTGAATTAAAAAATGTTTGGTTTTGGTCCGCTTTAAGAATAAAGCTATAAAGCCGAAAATAAAAAGGAGACTTTTATTTGCTACTAATTTTCTTATTATCTGTACTACACATTCAATTCATTGGCTCATATGCAATTATTTTTCTCCTTGGAGACCATTTTTCATCTTCTCTTTACAATAAAGTTTCTGCACTTTTTTATTTGAAAAAGTACAAAATGTAGGTGAAATTGTGATCTTAACCAGTTCACCTCCAAGGGTTTTTATCCTAACGGACCAGAGCAATTTTCAGTTGTCAGTGCTCCTCCCTTTTATTCCCTAATAACTTTATTACTACTTATCACAAGAAAATGATCTATACCTCGTTTTTTCCGCCACCAATTAGGCTTTCTGTGGATAGTACATTTTGCTAAGAACTTTATTCTAAATGTGTTTTAATGAGAAAAACAGAAATAAAAGAAAAAAAATCATTATTTCTCAGTTTTCAGCCATTATAGTTTTAAAATTAAACATTCTCCTGTGGATAAAACAAACACGTTTTATTTGCCCAGTTGTCCCGATTATTAAACCGTTTAAATTATGTCGCTATCACAATGTATGGCGACAGTATATTATTTTGAAATAAGTGTTATTTTTCTGTTCTTTTTTTTTTTTGTTCTGGTCATAATTACAAGCCCCTATGTAATAAATTAAAATTCATTGTACCCCATAAAATATAGATTAAAAAAGCTGAATCCCTAAGGCAACTATTTATTTTTTTTAAGCTGATTTTTTTTTTTACAAGTGTTTTTTTTGGGGGGGGGGAGGGATGGAAGTGTAATTTTATTAATGTGTATGTACTTGAAAATGTATGTATTTTGTCGGTGTAATATACTTTTTGGCCACAACATGGCGCTAGTGAACACTCGTTATAGGAAGTGTTCACTTTTTCTTTGTTTTTTCACTTTGTTTAATTGTTACATTTCCTGTTTTTGTGAATGGACATAGCCGCTGTTCGCAGTCACGTCCATTCACTCCAGGCACTGCAATTGGGTAGAGGACCGTTCGGTCTTCTTCCGCAATCTCCCAGCACGGGATCCCGACGGAAACAGCGGCGGTAGCGGCGGCGGGAACGTGCGACGTATTAAAACGTCACGTTGCCGTTAATAGCGGTAAGCATGACGTTTTAATACGTTAGGATGGCGGTAAATGGTTAAAATTATTTTAAGCATTTTCTGGCTTGCTGGTGGTTTAAAGAAAACGTACTGAAAAAAAGTTCCCCTGGGGGGTACTCAACTCAGTAGAGGGAAGCCTCTGGACCCTATCGAGGCTTCCCCCATCATCCTGTGTCCCGCGGCAGTCTCGCTGCAGCCCACGGAACGCACAGGCGACAAATCCGACAGCCTGTGCAATATTTACCTTTTCGGTCTCCAGCGGGGGCGCTGTTGCGGCTCTTCTGACGGAGATAGGCGAAAATAGCCGATCTCCGCCGGGTCTGCTCTACTGCGCAGGCGCAGGAGACTTGCGCCTGTGCAGTAGAGCGGCCCGACGGAGATCGGCTATTTTCACCTATCTCCGTGGGTAGAGCGGATACGTCACCTGTGCTGGAGCCAAAAGGTAAATATTTACATCGCCGCCGCTCCAGGAGGATTTTCTCCGCCGCCGTGGGCTTTCCCCACCCGAGGTGAGTACCCCCCAGGGGAGTTTTTTTCCATTACAGATTTTCTTTAACCATTTCAGCCCGGGGGGATTTTTCTCCTTATGCATCGGAGCAATTTTTACCTCCCATTCATTCGCTAATAACTTTATCACTACTTATCACAATTTATTGATCTATATCTTTTTTCCGCCACTAATTAGGCTTTCTGTGGGTGGTACATTTTGCTAAGAGCCACTTTACGGTAAATGCATTTTAACAGGATTAATAAGAAAAAAATGGAAAAAATTCATTATTTCTCAGTTTTCGGCCATTATAGCTTTAAAATAATCCACGCTACCATAATTAAAACCTATGTATTTTATTTGCCCGTATGTCTCGGTTATTATACCATTTCAATTTTGTCCCTATCACAATGTATGGCGCCAATATTTTATTTGGAAATAAAGGTGCATTGTTTCCGTTTTGCGTCCATCACTATTTACAAGCTTATAATTTAAAAAATGTTTGTAGTATACCCCCTTCAAATGCATATTTAAAAAGTTCAGACCCTTAGGCTGATTTCACAGTGGGACGTTGCGTTTTAGGGGACGTTATGGGCGCATAACGTGCCCCTAACGCAACGCCTGGTGGTGTTGGATCAGGAGGCTACCAAGAGCCGCGTTACAAGCAGCTCTTGGTGCGCCTGCTCTGTCGGAGGCACTGCGGAGACCACGTGAGCGGAGCTCTCCGCATCACGTGGTCCCGCCAGCCAATCCACGGCCGCTCCAGGATGTAAACACTGCAAGTGCAGTGAATAATAAGTAGCCATGTGCCTGGCTATGTAGTGGCCTCTCCCCGCCTCCTCTCCGCCCATAAAATGAAAAAACCAACCCCTACTGAGCATGTGCAAACCGTCTAACGCGGCTTAGCGTAAAGTACTGCATGCAGTACATTATGTAGACGTGCTGCGTTACAACGTAACGCAACGTGGGCACTGTGACCGGCCCATTGATTTTTCATTGGTGTCCGTTGGGGTGCGTTACAGGCTGCTCTAACGTGCGCCTGTAACGTCCCATTGTGAAACCAGCCTTAGGTAACTATTTGTCTTTTTTTTTTTTTATTGTATTTTTTTTTTCATTAAAATTTTTATTTGGTTAATATTTGGATGTGGGACATAAACTGTAAATGTTTAATGTTGTTATCTGTGTAAATAGTAATGTAAAAAATGTGTAGCTGTAGTTTTACTATTTGGCCACAAGCTGGCCACCTTCCTTTTTGTTTACCCTCCTTGTACTTCTCGCTAAGCGGAAGTACAAGGGGGATGCGGAAATCTGTCCGGGCAGAAGAACTGAAGCCTCACAGGTGAGCGCGTCAGTTTTTCTGCGGGGGAAAGGAAATCGGTGATCGGGAACCATGTTCCCTTTCACTGATCCCAGGGCTACCGGGGGACACAACGGGGGCGCGCCAGCGGGAGCGTGCCCAAGCGCGGGAGCGCTGCAGAGGTGCCGCCCGGACGTGAGCTTCACGTCCGGGCGGCGGAAATGGTTAAAAGGCATTTTATTGACAAGTTGGGAAAATATCACCAAGGAGAAAACTCGGGAGAAATGTTAATTATATGGGCCATTATCTAATTTTATTTTCTAGTTTATTTTCACTTAAGGTTCACTTTAAGTACACTTTAAATGCCTTTTTTTCTCATTGTTTCTAAATTTGTGCTACTGGTATATTAAAGGGCAGTAGTAGCGTTTTTAATACAGTATTTTCCTTTTCTTCAATCTTAAAATCTATTTGCTTTTCTTTTTTAATGTGTGGAATAATAACAAACATTCCATTTTTAGGGCACCGCATGCTGGTTTGACTAATAAATCCTTATAAGCATTTTGGTTTACTGCAGTCATAAAAAGAAAAATCTTTAACTTTATAAAAGCAAAGTCCTCTGACTTGGTAAATTTATGATTATGTGCTGATGCTCTTAATGGAGATATGTGCTCTCATTACTACACAACACAAGAAACCTTCTGTATTTGTGACGCTAGTCAGTAAAGCCAGTGGGTGGGATGCAAAACAAATATTACAGGGTATAAAAATTGTATTTTCCTGTTTTTGTTTAAATATGACACATAATAAAAAAAAATCTATATAAATTTATTTTAAGCTTTAATAGCACATCAGTTATTGCACTGGATAATTTTAATAGTTTTTGCAATACAAAAGAGCAATTTGTATAGGTTAAACAGTTTTTTTTTCATTTTCTTTTATAGAGTCAATGGCTATTTTTTACGGAAACCGAAGAAAGTGAGGAGACTTCGCAAAGAAAACACTCCGTTATCTAAGGTTTTAAACCGCTGTTGCCACTACCACCGACAGCAGTTAGTGCTTATGCTGAAATTCTTGAGAGAGGAACGGAAGTCATGTTCACAGAAGTGCTATGACCAGCTGAAGACCTATAACTTGGCTACGTCATCCAAAAGAACAAGAAAAACAGCCACTGAATTTTACTCTTGCATGAAGGAAAAAGTCAAACGTGTCAGTCTTCATAAGCATGCAACACATTCCAAACTGCCTTATCCGTCTGTTCGTCTAAAAGATTTACGCCTTACGTGGCCCAATTTAACCTTGGGAACTGTTAACTTAAATCCCATTAAACATGAAGACTTGCACCTTACATCCAAAGACCAGAATCTGTACTGCATCAATACACGATCAAGAAAAAATAAATTATTTATTAGCCGTTCTAGTGGGTACCATTCTGTAACTTATTCCCCTTTGCCCCGTTTAAAATTACAAAAAGTTTCAACACGTTTGGATGGAGCCATAGTGAATTGTGACTTGAAATACTGCAGCATACCAGCAACTCGCTCTTCTGTAAGAAACAAATCTTGCCAAACAGGTGAAGTTGGGACAGTGACAGAAAATTCAAATAGCAAAGATCAGTCAAGTACTGTTATTGGGAAAAAGACTAGCCTAAGACCTGCTGAAAGCAATGCAGCTATGCAGAAGAGTTCTCAAAAAAAGTCGAAGATTGGCTCAGTACATATTGGAAATTTAATGAAGCACTTTCTGAAAAATTCAAAAGCAAATTATTATAGAGATTTACTGAGCAAAGATTCAGATCACCTAAAGAATGCCGGGATGCAAACAAGATTCCGTAAGCGTAAAGAAAAGTTGTCAATATTTGATTGTTCTTCTTCATCTAGCAGCCAATCTTTGGAATTCCCTGGTGAAGTTAATTTCCGTGATGCTTTTCCTAAGGAAAAAGGCGGTTTTGAAAACGATATAAGGAGCACAGCAGAGACTATGGCCAAGACCGAGGTCTCCAAAACGGGTCGTATTAGTGACATTTTAGTCATGAAGAATTCTGAAAGTACTTCAACAGAGAGTGCAGGTCGGGAGACTCAAACGGATCTACCTCATTGTAAAATAAGAATACATTCTGAGAATGTTAATGGCTTCAAGAATAGTCCGTCTTGTTTACCAGAACGCTCAACATTTCCTGCCACAGAAAGCTTTGTAAATAAGAAATGTAAAAGGCGTTATTCCGATGCTTTTGCTGAAAGCGAAACTCCTTTGAAAAGATATTCCAAGAATATTTTGGGAAAATGCAAATTATGTGATGTCTCGCATGCACAATGTTCTGTTCCAAGGAACACAAATTTATTTTGCAAATGCACCATTAGCCACAACTCAGGAATTGTAAAGAAACTTAAAGCCAAGGGACTGGTGAGTAGGAATACTACTGATAAAGCAAGAAATGCCCATTTGAAGGTGGTGATAGAACGTTTGGAAGATTCCATTACCTGGAGTACAAAAACATTAGAGAGTCAAGGAAACACTGGAACTTTTGAAACTAGAAGACACATGGCTATTCAAGCAAAACACCATGGTGAATTGTCTCAAAAGCCAGAAACCAGTTTGGGAACAGCCAGTCATCGCTCTTTAAAATTAGCAGCACAGGACAAACTAACCGGTTCACCTTTAGGTTTAGAGTCCTTAACTCTGAATTCTTCACAATGCAGAACGTTGATAAATACCTACTCTAACCCAATAAAGCGTATGTATATCTCTGAAATTCAGACTGAAGATGGAGTGAAGTATGCCTTAAGCCCGGTGCATACTACACGGGATAAGAACAGAGAACACCAGCCACAAGGTGCACTTAGAAAACTTTCCGTTGATATAGTCAATGAAAGTCAGGTATTGGATTGTTCCACTCAATCTGGGGAATCGGATAACTCTGAGGATCTCACATCTTCAAGGCCATCCAAAGCTAAAGCCCGTGTAGTAAATCATAATAAAAGTATGTGTACTTTAAGGAAGAAATTTGAAGGACCCAACAGGGTTGGTCATTATTCCTTGAGGAGCATTAGAAGATCTGTGGCAAAATCACAACGTCGAAAGAATCTCAACAAGAAAATGCTTGTTAAAATTAAAAATGATCTGAAAATGTCCATTTGTAAAAAGACCATCAGAAGTGTTGCACAGCCTAATATGTCATATTTGGAAAAATCAAAAAGCACTGAAACATATGTTGCAAAAAATATATCCAGCACACAAATTAAAATTAAAAAAATGCAAAACTTACCAGAATCTTCTGTGATTTCTGATATTACATATGTTGAACCATCAGAAGACCACACCATGCCACTAAAAACAAATGACTACCAAGTATTACTAAGATTTTCCACACGTTTTCAGAGGCTGGCTGAGCCTTTCAATGTCTCTGGTTTACATGTGATCAAGTCAAAAGAGAAACGACAAAAGAACAAAACTGGAACTCAATCAAATGTGGACCAGGAAAAGAATAAATTATCAGATAAACTGGATGAATGTCAAGAAGAACAAAACCTGAACAAGAAAACTAAATCCCAAAAACATAAAATTATGAAATCTCGATTGATTAGAACACAAACCTTTTCAAATTATATGACTAGATCTAGGAAGCCATCATTAATTGCACTACGTCACCCTTCACTGTCTAGAATTTCCACCACATGTGCCTTACGCCACAAATCCAAAAAGACTAGTTTCCACAAAATTAAATCCTACAGAAGGAAATTAAGAAGTTACAACCAACAGAGTAAGCCAGATACTGAGTGCTTAAGTAGTGACCGTAATGAAGAGGAAAGTCCATGTTCTTCTGTCAGTCCATGTTTTGCTGTTCCATGTTCTACAGACTCTACTGTTCCATGTTCTACAGACCTACCAAATGACACAGTTCCAAATTGGTGGTCTGTATCAGCATCTAATAGGACTTTGATAAAGCATGTAGAAAGCAAATTTGAACATATAGGGAAGACGTGGGTTACAGAAAATAATGTGGGACGTGACTGTCAAACCTTGAAATTTTGCAGCTCTGAACGAAGGTCCCCTGTTCAGTTACTTTTTCAGAAAAAATGTAACATGAATAACCTTGCTACCTGGTTCATGCAAACAACAGAAACACAATCTCTTTTAATAACACGAAAAGACAATGCTCGCAAACCTCTTCGTGCTAAAAAGCACTGGAAATCACGTAGACAAACCAGCATTCAGTTTTCCTCTTCTAAAAACCACTTAGAAAACAGTGTCCATGTGTCACATTCAGATATGTTAGATGATCTTGACACATTTTCTAAATATGTCCATCCTGCAAGCTTTTCCTTAAAGAGAAGTAAGCAGAAACGCAAAAATGGACAGAGTCTAAGAAATTTGCAGAGTGATAGAATAAAAGATGTCTCCATACAGCTTGCATGTCCTGGAAACCTTTTTGATGTGGATGAGATTTGCACTGTAGAGCTCAGCAATAATGAAAAAGCCACTGCCAAAGAAGTTGTGCAATCAACAAAGGATGACCTGAAACCGGATATTAATCAAGGAAGAGCACAAAGAGTCGTGTTGGGAGCACATGTAGAATCAAAGAATGAAGCTTCCAGTGAAAAGCATAATAGGACTTTAAGAGGAAATCAGCATACATGGACAACTGGACAGACCACTAGGTGCCTTAGAAACAAACAGAGCGTTGGAAACACTAAGGTTTTTCTAACAAAGCTTCAAGATAAAGAAGCACGTGTGTTGCGCACAAATGAACAGTCGGCTGATGCAAGTAACAAACCTACAGCAAGGACCGGTTTGAGAATTGGCAATAGTTTAAGCACAGACAAAACTCTTTCCAAACCTCAACGCTTGAAAATTGTGAGAAACTCCATAAATAAAAAATATAGGTATGACATGTGCCTTAGAAGAACTATGGTAAGGTATGACAATCATTGCAATACACACGTACCTGACAACAGGAAAAAACGTACAAAACTTGCCTTAATTTTAGCTGCAAATAAAAAACGTTTGGAAGAACATCATCCACTCACAGGAAAGATGCAGAGTGATTCTTCAAAGCTACAGATTGGTAAGTCAGGAGTTTTATGAAAATGGAAAAAGCAATGAAAGTTTTCAATGTGTGTATTTACATTGCCAATCTCCCCCCACCCCCACCCCCCTTTCTCTCTAGGGCTGATTTCTCTATTCTCACTATTTGAGAATCTTAATACTTTGCACCTCGCCAAATTCACTCATTAGGAGAAGGAAACCTGACCAGGCCTGTCTTGGGTCATCCTGGTAAAACCCATTCCTGAACAAGTGATCAAGGGTGTTGGGAGGAAATGCTTATAGAATCTTTTAACTTCCCAATGTGACCAGAAACAGCTGACCGGAGCAACAATCATTTTTCATGGGTGGAAAAATCCCCTTAAAGAGGATACGAGGCAAAAAAAAAAACAAAAAAACAGATTTACTTACCTGGGGCTTCCTCCAGCCCCTAGAATTGTCCCCTGATGTGCACCTTAAAGAGGAACTTCAGCCTAAACAAACATACTGTCATTAAGTTACATTAGTTATGTTAATTAAAATAGATAGGTAATATAATCTCTTACCCACCTAAAAGAACAGGCAAATGTTTGATTTCATGAGGGCAGCAATCTTTTTGGTTGAAAGGAGGTGACAGAGCATGAGACACAGTTCCAACTGTCCTGTGTGCTGATCACCCCTCCCAGTTGCTAGGCAATGTGAACAGCAACATAGGAAATCCCATCATGCTTTGCACAGCATCAAGGGAAAAAAGCCAGGGCAGTTTTCTTTGATGGGTGGAGCTTAGCTAAAAATGCAGCTAAAAATGATGCTTTGGTAAGAAAAACAAAGTTCTGATGCTGTGAAACTGTTAAAGAAACACCAAGCCTTTTCAGTTCTGCTGAGTAGATTTTTAGTCCGGAGGTTCACTTTAAGGTACGTACACATGTCTGATATTTCTAACCGGTCATTTGAACGACAGTTTGGCGTGTGTACGAACGATTGTTAGACTCATAGCAGCAGTTTTGACTGATCCGCTTGGCGGATCCATGGACTAACTGTCGTTCAAACCACTGCTAGGTCCATACATGTGTACAAGCGAATTGTGTGAAAGTCTATTAGTTTGACACTAATAGACTTTAAAACAAGTCATTTGATCTGGTCCTTTGTTCTATGAAGTTCATTGACCAGTCAAACGACATGTAAATTAGCTGTAATTAGCATTTTAAATGTTTTGTCTGTGTGTACAAGGAGTCTGAACGACTTTTTGTTTGACAAGTCGTTCAAACGTCCGGTTTGAATGACAATCGGGCATAAAATCAGACGTGTGTATGCATCTTAAAGAGAACCTGAGGTGGGTTTGAAGAATATTATCTGCATACAGAGGTTGAATCTGCCTATACAGCCCAGCCTCTGTTGCTATCCAAAACCCCCCTAAGGTCCCCCTGCACTCTGCAATCCCTCATAAATCACAGCCACGCTGCTGACAAACAGCTTGTCAGAGCTGGCTGTGTTTATCTCTATAGTGTCAGTCTGCTGCTCTCCCCGCCTCCTGCAGAACTCCAGTCCCCGCCTGCATCCCTTCCCTCCCTGCTGATTGGAGGGAAGGAACGGGGGCAGGGACCGGAGCTATGCAGGAGGCGGGGGAGCAGCTGAGACTGACACTACAGATGTAAACACAGCCTCACAGCACGGCTGTGATTTATGAGGGATTGCAGAGTGCAGGGGGACCTTAGTGGGGTTTGGGATAGCAACAGAGGCTGGGCTGTATAGGCAGATCCAACCTCTGTATGCAGATAACATTCGTTAAACACACCTCGGGTTCTCTTTAAGGTTACACAAGATTTCATGTGAGAACGTCTCATAGATGGTGATTTTCCCATTGTGAAATCAGAGATTCCAGGATGTCTTTTGTTTAGGTTTTGGCAACATCATGTGACTACACTGTAGGTAATGATGTAAGAGGTATATAATCCGCTCACACTGCTTCTTTCTACTGTAACTCTCCAATCATTGAACTGCGGTCCCTGAAGTTCTGCATTCGCACACTAGCAGTCTGTGGAAAGGGTGGAAATAGATTGCCATGCAGTTCCCCAGACAGTATTGTGCCCTATATTTGTGCTGCAGTTTGAACTGAAACTCCTGTCTGATTCATCATGGGGAAATACAGGCCTAAATCCTCTGAGGATGACCATGTAAGTACAAATCTGAATGTTAACTTATTTGCCGTTTTGGTTCAGTTCTCTTCTACATTTGAACGCCACTGGCTGGAACTGGGTAGTTAGAGCTCTAATGATAGTAAATGGCAGGAGCAGGAGACTTGACATCCCAATACACTAAGGAAAACAAAATTGGGAGATAGACTAGCAGGGCAGTGCTGCATTAGTCATTTATTTCAGGCTTAAAGTGGACCTGAACTCTTGCACAGGACAGAAGGAAAACCTAGAGAAATGCACCCTGATTGTATTTAGAGAGTTTAGCCTGTTTAATTCCCCTTCATTTGTGTCTAATCACAAGTTGTAATTTGACTAATTTCACATGAAAAACCCCTTGAAAGTACAGACTGTAAACAATATGTCTGCTTCCATGAATCAGGGAGTAGGAACTGTGCACATTTATTTTAGGATTTGTATCAGCTGTAACAAATGCATGTTTTTTTGTTTAAAGGTCATTATGTTATTGTGTATCTTTTAGAGCAGAGAGGAGTATTGAGTTCAGGTCCACTTTAACACAAATTTGGGAGTTTTTTAGGTGAAAAATGTAAATAGTTACCTCGGGAGAGGGAAGCCTCTGGATCCTACAGAGGCTTTCCCAGTCCCTCTCCATCTTTCAGTTCCAGCACAGGGACCCCCAAAGTTTCATTTAGCTCACACACTGCGCATGTGCAGTCTCTGGGCTAGAGAGCTGGCGCAAGCCATCCACACAGTGTTGGTGAGCTCCGTTGACAATCCCTTGTGGACAGGCTTGTGGAGGTCCTGGCTCTGGAACAACCGGGGAGGGGGGGGGGCACGGGGGAGACTCTAGAGGATCCAGAGGTTTCCCTCTCCCAAGGTAAGTACCCATGTGGCTGTTTGCTATGTGCCCAAAGCTGTATGAACAGTCACTATTTTGAGGGTGCAAGCAAATAAAAATAAAGTTTTGCTTGGCATGCATTTTAGAATTGCTGATATGCAGTTATAGTTTGTATTATTATAAATATGCATCTCTTCTTCTAGGACCTCTAAAGCCTGTTGGATTTCCAGCAACAAGGGGCCTATCAAATAAATATGGGAAAATGTCCTTGACGCCGATCCGTATCTCTCTCCAATAGCATGGAAAGGTCAGACACATGGCAGTTATTTTACCCTATATGTTATAGCTGTCTGTATATAGGTTTATGTGCACAGAAAACAGTGTTTTCTGCCTTTTTAGATGGTTTATACAGGTATGATGCATTAGTGTTTTAAAAGGTCATGCAAAAAATTTCCATTGATGCGTACTATCCATTGGGTTAAATACAGTAATTACCATGGCAGAAATACAGTAAAAGCCCTAAATTGGTTATGTATGACCGTGATCTCCCCAGAAATCCTTTTTCCAGCAGGGAAGCATGAAAAAGAAGCCTTGTGGGGCGCAATGAGAGAATGCCGGGTCAGGAGGTGAGCTGATGACACCCGGTGCTCACCAAAATTAGCCAGTTGGAGCACCTGGCTAAAAAAGCCTGGGGAGTACACTGCATGAGAAGGAAGAGAAAAAAAAGTAGAAGTGACTGCAAAATAGTCAATGCAAATGATCAGCACAGTGTCTTGACAGAAACAGGGAGACTTACCATTGACTACCTCCTCATAATTTCAAAGCTGTAATATTGATTTTTGACCGGTATTAAGCTCAACAAGACCAGAACATCTGGTGTGTTATAAATGGCAATAAAAGTCACTCTCCCCAACACAAGAAGGACCCTCTAAACCTAACACTAAACGCCAAACTTAGAAGTACCATTTCCTTAGGAACATGACTCCCTTATAATGTGCATCATTCCAAGACGGTAATTGTCACCACACATGACAACTTGCCAGAATTAATATCTTAAAATATATCTTTAATTAAAGAGTTATGGCAACTGCCGCCTAGACCTTCTAAAAAAATTGCTAGCTCTCCAGCTGTAATGCTGATCATGTGGTTGTCACTGTCAAACCTGGGCCCCTATTCAATAAACTTGTTCTCCTAGTAGATACTTTCATCTTTTCTCTAAAATAACTTTTCAGCAATTTGCAATTAAAAATTCGAGGCAGATCCCCTTGGTACGTGCTGCCAGCTGCATATCGCCTGACTTGAGTGCCGCCATAGATATTACGTTTATAGTGGCGCAACAGGATTTTAAATGTAATTCGGGTGGCAACAAAAGCTGAACCCTGAATTACTTAAATTCCTCTGAGTTGCTACGAATTGGTGGGGGAATAGTATTTAACACCTCCCAGAATTTGAGGCAGCAGGCTGAGCCGTCGTTCAGCTCACCCTGCAGCCAACTGACCGGGCGGCATAATAACACGTACTCTGAATACGTACTCTGAAAAATTCCATAAAGTAGGTGGAAAAGTAATATGACAAGGCGTGACCATATCCCCTAGGAGAAAGCTCAGGAGAAAAAGTTAACTGAATATGGGCCCTGATCTGTTTTGAGCTCCCCTCAAAACAGATCAGGGCCGATATTCAGTTAACTTTTTCTCCAGAGTGACTCGGAAACCAGAAGGCTAGCATTTCAAGGTCAAGATGCCAGTTAAAGGGAACCTGAAGCGAGTAAAATTATTTAAAATAAACAAATGACGTCGCTATAAATGAATATTACATACTAACCTCACCATCTGTTCCTCTCAGAAGCTCACCATTTTCTTCTTACAGTGATCCCTTCCAGTTCTGACAATATTTTGTCAGAACTGAAATATACCAGTTGCTGTCAGTTATATATCAGCAGCTGTCCGTTACAACTGAATGTGCAATGTAATGTCTATGTGTCCCTATGGTTCAAGTGGGTGATATTACAGTTTAACAGTGTGCTGACCAGAAAGCTGTTATGGAGTAATGGCCATTTTTAAAATGGAGGACAGAGAATTCCATTGATCACAGTGGACAAATGGGACGCAGGAGAGGAGAAAGAGATTGAGGAGTAGACTACACAGGAGGGTAGTAAGACATGTGCATGGTTATTTTGACTTTTTATTTTCAGTTCAGGTTCTCTTTAACATGGCATTCTGGCAGGTGAACTGTAACTTCTGAAGATCAAGAAGTGCTCCAAAACAGTTCTTCCATCTTGTGTTGATTCTCAAAGGAGTAAATGCAACTCAATAATAAATGAAAACATATTAATGAGGTAGAGGAAATTATTAGGTAGAACTTTAAAGTGAGGCAGGTACTTTGGGTGCACCTGGTGATTTGGGAGACACTATAGAGCACAATGTTATTTGCTGTTATAGTGGCACCCAGTGTGTAATTTGGGTGTCGGGGTTGTAGCTCATTGGGTAACAGGAGGGTTAGTTTTAAGGGTAGCTGAGGGGGGGAGGCGGTTAGTTTTAAGAGTGGGTAGAGGGGGTTAGTGTCTTTATCTCAAACATTGTGGATGGCACTGTATATCTAAACATTAGTTGTATACGAATGTGACTATTTTAGATTAATATACGAATGTGACTATTTTTGGATAGTTTGCACACTATTTTTCTTCTCATTTTGGTTGTTGTTCCATCTTTCCCTTCAGGGTTGATGATGATGATGATGATGATGATTGTCCTCAAGCACACAGACAACCACCAGCATGCCTTTTTGTTCTGTCCGTCCTGGTGCTATATGAAGTCTCGTTCCTCAGATGGTGCTGCTTAGAATACATTGCACTATTTCTAATGTAATTTTAAATGCATTTTGCTTAGTTTCTTTACATTTTATCTTTGTGTTAGATGTTCTGTTGTGTAGCCTATACTTCTGGTAGTTATTTTTGAATTTAAAATGTGGTGTTCTTCAAATGCTAGTATTAGATAATATCAATAAAAAAGCAAGCAACCCAAGGAGCCTGCCAGTTCAGTTGCCCCCAGAAAGCTCCAGAACCCAGTGCATTCAATGATGTTAAAAGTGACTTCAGTTGTGGAGCTTTCCATGGATAAATAAACCCATTTCACTCGGACTTTCTAGAAAACTTTATAGGCGGTTTCACCACTGAGCCTTGTCAAGTAGAAAAAGGTAACGTGGCACTTCCCCTTTAAGAGCTGTTATATCCAGTATGTGAGAAAGTTGTGCTGCTGGCCAAATAATATGTAACGGGCTGCATTCATTCCCACTACTTGCATTGGATGTGTGCTCCGCTGATAGTACATTAAAAGGAAAGTGGAACAAACCATTGTCATACAGAACAGAAAGCGTTCTCTATGACAAGCCAAGCTAGGCCCATGTTTGTCCCTCACTCCCACCTCCACATGTAAAGGGCCTGCACAAGAGACAACAATCAAGGTAGATATATATACGGATTGTTTCATTCAATGTACCACAACTGTTGATGTTCACTTGCAATAAAACCGTAAGGCTGGGTGGAAGATGCACGCTTTCTGTTCTCTATGACAATGGTTTCACCACTGCGTGGCTTCCTCATTTCTAAACAGGTGAGATACATCTCCAATATTTAAATTTATTGGGTAATTCAGTCTCTTATTTCAGGCACCATAAAATAGACCTAAATTGAAGCAGATAGATGTAGGTAAGGGGAAATGTGAAAAGTTGTCTTTGTACTCAAAAGGGATATTGTTACTACTTAAGTGTCATTAAGCTCATTTCAGATTGTATAAGTTACATAGCAGAAGATGTGAATTATTTTTAAACCTGGGTGAAGCTCTAAAACAGCGTGTCAATAACTGGTGTCAAAGGCCCCCCTAACCCATTCTGGGCGGGATGTAGGTAGTTGGCCTTTTTTTCCTGTATCTTTTTTGAATCATTTGTCCTCTATCCACAATGCACACTGCTTTGTCCTCAAATAAGTTTTTCAGCTTCTTAAGGTAATATCAATCTTTCCAGGTGGGCAATCTTCCGTTAGAACAGACTGATTAAACAATGTTTACAATTTTTCCTCCAGGAATTGTACTTACAAAACTCCTTAGTATCCCGTATAACTGGGTAAGATAATGGATAACCGGACTGTGGGCAGGGCCTTACTAACTGTTAGATGCTTGTGGGCCAACACTGTGGATGGCAGCTTGGCTGAGCATGGAAAGGGAGTATATAGACTGTGGGAAAGTATAATTCTTACTCACAAGCAAAAATTTACAGATATATTGTACTGATAATAAAAGCTTTCCATCTTACATGGAAAAATCACTAGCATAGTCTAGTGTAGGTCTTGAGTCTCTAAGTCTAGTCGTCCACTAGCGATGCACAGTTCCTGGCCTGCACCAAGGCCAGGCATCTTTGAGCACAACCCTCTCTTCCAGGCTGTACAGGAAATATGATACTACATCCCCCAAGTGCCAAATTTGCCAAATGTATGCTCAACTAACTGTGCATAGATCTGGCTCCTGGGAGTGGACTTATTCACATAGGCTTCTCTCACAGAATCTTGGAAGTTATGCATTTTCACAGAATAGCACTGGCGAGGGTCAAGGCAGGTAATGTAAACTACGTTTTATTTTTTTTGTTTTTATGTACGCACTTTTCCTCCCCCTAAAAGTCAGTGCGTCTTATGGACCTAATACAATATTGGTCCCAGCGCCAGGTGTTCACACAAAGCAATCCCTCTGGCCTCCCCAGGTACCAGTAAACTATAGGCATCAGCAAAGTAAAAGTTCAGTGGAAGCCCTCGCCTCTCCAGCCATCAAGCTCCGAGTCCTTCTTCTTGTGTTTCCTCCAGGCTTGCATTGTCGCTGGTGTCCTCTCACTGCACAACCTGGCGAAGCACATGCATGCCGCGGTGTGAGAGAGCGCCAGAGATGATGCAAGCCAGGAGGGGACAAAAGATGGAGGGCTTGGAGCATGACGGCTGGAGAGGTGAGGGTTTGCACTGCTCTTTTACTCTGCTGTTGCCTGTGGATTAGCAGTACCTGGGGAGGCCACGGGGACTGCTATGTGAGAGGGCAGCAATTATTACCGGTACGTTGGTTGGGGAGGCCATGTGCTATGTGGGAGATTACCAGTGCCTTGGATAGCTCTTCATGGAATGCTTCACATGAAATGTCTGCCTGTACTGTAATATGACAGTGGGACTCTCGCACAACTGGGGGCTTCTGGAACATTTCCAGCACCTGATTCCCTCACAGCCTCTACGTGGCCCGCTACTGAACTACTGGCAAACTGCTCAATAGTAGTCTGTAAGTTTTTTTTTTTTCTGCTTCTTCTCATTTCAGTTTCTGGAAGTGTTACAGGGAGTAGCTCTTTGGGGGGATAAGCTCCACAAGACACCCCTACACCATGGTCGTACCAGGTTCACAATATTTCTTTCCCTATGATTTTTGTCCTTTAAACCTAGGTGCAAAATTATGCACCTATCTTATGGTGCAAAACATATGGTAATATCACTCCTGACAGTATCTTCATGACTGTTATGTCTGGGAGTTCCCAGAATTCCTCTGTACCAAGTGAGGTTCAGGCTGTGACAGGTGATGGCCGGGGGTGTGGTTTCTTAGGGCAGCTTTAGAACAGGCTACAGCCAGAAACCCTGTCTGAGGACTAAGGAGGCAGCATAGCTGCTCACAACTATCAGTAGAGGATATAGATACACAAAGAGATCACCCAGGATGCTCCAGGACCAAACTGACAAATGGGAGCAAGCGATGACTGTAATAAGCATGGTTCCCAAAGTTTTGTGTTGTTGTTTACAGTATCTGCAAAGTGGTGTCATTTTATAAGGTATAATTTATGTTGTTGTATAGTGGGCTTCTGTGTACCGTATATTTGACTTAAACCTAAGATGTGGAAAGACCGGTAAAGTGTTCTGTACTGGGTAGTGCTTACTGTGCCCTTGTGGCTAAAATGGATAGGCTAAGTGCTTGCGGTTAGGTCTTTCAGAAGTACAAGTTCCTGTCTTGGTAAGTTGCTGGGTGTGAATACTTAATTCAAGTCTAAATGTAATGGTGCATGGAGTAAATGACTGAATTACCGGAGACTATATAAGCAAAGTAGGCTTTTTTTTATGGCATTAGAAACACCACAGGTTCCCTTTAAGCCAAGTCCCCTTTTGTGAATTTATTCGGTAGGGACAGTGATGGGTGGTGGGAAAAGCTGTCAGCTTTATGATAGAGACGTTTGTTTTGTTTTTGTTTTTTTGTTATTCCTGTAAATACTGTTTAAGGAATTATTGGAAACTAGATAGCTAGCACTGGAAGAAATACTTTACCAAAAATAAACTGCGGCCAGCAGGGACAATGTATGATATGTAAATTACTGTATGGATTTTGTGGTCCTTGATTCTTCCTTATGATCAAGGCTATAGATTCTGTGAAAGCACAATGTCGGGGTGTTGGATCACATGGATTTCCTGCGAGCTGCATTGCCGCAGATGCAATCGCCGCTTGCTGTTCTGCACTGTTCGGGGTATTGGAGTGGGGGTGCCATTTCGTACCACATGCTGTGGAATATAGTGAAACGTCATGAATAAAATATGCTACAGCCACAGTGACTCACTGCAGTTTATTTCTAGAATGTCATAAGCTGGAACTAAACACCGTATGACGGTGTATTCACAATACTTGAACAGTGATTCTTCATAGTTACATTCAGAATGAATAAAATGGTATAAAACGCAGCAGTAAGAAGGGTTTAGTTTTGGCCTGCTGCTGTGAGATGTGGGGCGATTTATCATTATACTGAAGCCAAGACAAATGGCTTTTTTTATTTTATTCTCGCTGGTTATTCAGCCAGAGTGCTGATGGACCAAATTCCATAACAGGAACAGCAGAATCGTCACTGAATCTTAAGTGAAAATAAACTTGATATAATGAATTGTATGTGTAGTACAGGTAAGAAATAGAACATTAGCAGCAAAGGAGAGTCTCATATTGTTTCCAGTACAGGAAGAGTTAAAGGACATCCAAGGTGAAAATAGACTGATGAGAAAAATGATTGTATCTATCCTCCTTCTCCTAAAAATAACTTTTTTAGATATCCCAGTTTTATATTTAAATCTAGTTTTTAAAGAGAACCCGAGGTGTGTTCTGATAATGCAATCCACATACAGAGGCTGGGTCTGCCTATACTGCCCAGCCTCTGTTGCTATTTCAATCCCCCCTAAGCCCCACCCCCCTGCGCTCTGCTATCCCCCATAAATCACAGCCGCGCTGTCGACACACAGCGTGTCACAGCAGGCTGTGTTTATCTCTGTACTGTCAGTCTGCTGCTCCCCCCGCCTCCTGCAGAGCTCCGGTCCCCGCTCGCGTCCCTTCACTCCCCACTGATTGGAGGGAAGGGACACGGGCGGGACCGGAGCTCTGCAGGAGGCGGGGGGAGCACGCAAAGTGACAGTAAAGATGTAAACACAACCCGCACAGCGCGGCTGTGATTTATGGGGGATTGCAGAGCGCAGGGGGAACTTAAGGGGGATTGGGATAGCAACAGAGGCTGGGCTGTATATGCAGATCCAGCCTCTGTATGTGGATTGCATTGTCAGAACCCCACCTCGGGTTCTCTTTAAGTTTTTACTGTTTCATTGTCTCTGCTCAATGACTCCTTCATTGAAGTATGCCAGAGCTCAAATCTATGAATTATTGGCCCTTTTTTATCTTTCCTGCTCCAGGAAGCCATTTACTGACAGGAAAGTATTTCATGGCTGTAATTACTTATCAGTGAGGGTTATGCTATAGTCTGACCCAGTCCCGACCCGGACAGAGACTGTCACTCGCATATTTGATGTTTAACTCTTTCAGGCAGAGAAAGAAAAAAAAGGAACACAGCTAGTTATTTGTGTGCTTGGCACTGTACATACCCATGTCTAATCTTGTCATGTGACATGTCACCTTGGTTGTCCTTTAATAAAGTTCAGTTGTTATCTATGCAAAAGAGCTTCTCTGAGCTCTCCGACCCAACTTGGGTCGGAGATGTCTCTATTTTCTGAGCACTTCTACATCACAGAAACAGTGAGAGGAAGCTTCAGATAAGGTTTTACTGTAGGGGAGCTAAAAGGGTCATTAACTCTGCTCTGTTTCATAGTTAAAATACAGAGTGTGGTTTGTAATTGCAAGTATGACAGTATGTTGCAATGTTCTAAAACAAAAAAAAGAAACCTATATAACTGAAAATAAAAATGTGTTTTCTTTGCTACTAATGTTCTATTAGGCCTGGTGCACACCAAAAACCGCTAGCAGATCCGCAAAATGCTAGCAGATTTTGAAACGCTTTTTCTTCTTTTTCTGTAGAGTTTCAGCTAGCATTTGGTGGTTTTGTGAAGCGTTTTTGGTGTAATAGATTTCATATATTGTTACAGTAAAGCTGTTACTGAACAGCTTTTGTAACAAAAACACCTGCAAAACCGCTCTGAAGTGCCGTTTTTTAGAGCGGTTTGCGGTTTTCCTATACTTTACATTGGAAGCAGAAACGCCTCCGCAATCCAAAATCTGCAGCAGCCCGGGAGTATGCGTTTCTGCAAAACGCCTCCCACTCTGGTGTGCACCACCCCATTGAAATACATTACCCTAGCGGATCCACATTCACAAGCGGATCTGAAAACGCGACCGAACCGCTCTGGTGTGCACTAGGCCTTAATTATCTGTACTACAAATACAATTCATTATATCATAAGGTGTTTTTTTTCCAGTGTCACTTTAACACACATAACAGATCCACATTATATATAACTTCAGTATGCACCCATTTTCGTTTTCTAAACCGTCTCTAATGCTGGGTACACTCTATGATATTTCCGATTGAGAATCGGACAACTATTTCAGTCATGTCCAATCTGTTCCCATTTGATAACTGAATCCAGTAATACAGGAAAATCAATTCTGTTACCAATCGGGAGCAGTTTGGACATGTACACGATACAACTTCTTGTCAATTACACATCGATCGGATGGAAGATTGCAGTGTGTACCCAGCATAAGCTCAATTTGCTCTTCTCTGCAAACCTGCAATCTGTGTATGCAAATTACTAACTTCAAAGTGGGGAGGGTCATTGAGTTGCAAATAAATCTGAGTTGATGCTAATTGTTATGCAAAATGGATGTAAATATATGCAGCTTGAAACCACTGTAGCATTTGGTCCATTTTCAAGCTTCATCAGTTTGCATAAAACAACCATCCCAACCTCCACTACTTCCCATTTTGCAGTGAGTAAATTGCTGCTATTTCTCAGATTGTTCCAGGTGAAAGGAGTAACAAAGGCTGGCCTGTAGGGTCCTTTCATACTATATGCGTTGCAATTTTATCGCTGGTGAAAACTCACTTATAGGCCTCTTTTACACTAAGGGTCCTTTTGCACGTAATCAGTTGCTCTCAGTTAAAACGGAAAGTAAACTGATTTTCAAAGTAACACCTATGTTTTCCTATGGCACCTTTCACACTTAACGCATTTTAACTGAAATCTTCTTCCCAATGCACTGCTATGGAAAAACCGTGTACCAATGCGCACTAACGCATACCAACGCACACTATCGCATACCAACTGAAGTGTAAACAGGGCCTTAATCAGTTGGTGTACATTAGTACGCGTTTTTTCCATAGCAGTGCATTGTGACACAGATTTCAGTTAAAATGCGTTAAAGGGAACCAGAGAGGAATGGAGCCTGGATATTGAAAGAGCTTTTATACGTACCTAGGGCTTCTTCCAGCCCCATAAGCCTGGATCGCTCCCACACCGCCATCCTCCGCTTCCTGGAACCGTCAGTACCGGGCCCGTCACTTCCAGCGGACGCGGCCAATTGTCCGCATCACAGGGGCTCCCTCCATACCCGTACGCATGCGGCTGCGCAGTAGGCAGCTTCATGTGTACTTGTATAGAGGGAGCTCCGTGTGATGTGGAGAATTGGCCGCGTCCACCGGCCGACTCGCGGCAATGACGGGACCCAGTACTGGCGGATTCAGGCAGCAGAGGACGGCGGCGTGGGAGCGATCCGTGCGTATGGGGCTGGAGGAAGCCCCAGGTATGTATAAAACCTTTTTTTGAACCTCTCTGGTTCCCTTTAAGTGTGAAAGGTGCCATAGAAAAACATGGGAATTACTTTGAAAATCGGTTTTCTTTCCGTTTTAACTGAGAGCAACTGATTAAGTGTAAACAGGGCCCTTAGAGGTGTCATATGACGCATATTGTACATTGACTGTATGCTTCTCTGCCACTGCAAACGTGCACCTTGCATTGTGCGATTATATTGCCCGTTGCTCCACAACAAGTGCAGAGTGAAAGGATCCTTACAGCTGGCAATACCATATGAATTTCTGGTAGGAACACTGAAATGCTTACATTTTATATGGACCAAAGACAATGGGGTTGATGCAGACTGTGCACAGCAATAATACCGTTACTACCAGCAGCAGGTCTCCTCAAGTAACGCTATTAGAACCATCTGTGATGGTGTTGCTATAGTAATGCAGGTTAGTAATGCTGTTACCATACCAATGCTGGTGTTACTCAGGTACCACGGGTCATGATAATAGTGTAACTCGCAGTACACTTCTGCCGGTAGTGACGGCAATATTGCCGCAGCTTCATGCGTCAACCCCAATGTAATCGAGCTAAAAAGGTGTAGAAATGGAGTATATGTTTAGGGCAACAGAGCATAGTTCATAATCTGCATGTCTGCTCTAGATGTGTATTTCCTTTCACAGCTTTATTTCTCTGCACCATATAGAAAGGACTCTAGTGGCTAGCTTAAAAGGACACCTGAAGTGAAGGAAGTGGACATAGTGAAAGTGGCCATAATTATTTGCCTGGTGTCATGCTGATCTTTCTGGCTTCAATATTGTCCATCACCCACCTGCAACAATCATGACACAAACCCAGTCAAACACGTGACATGCATGTTTGTTCAGGGTCTATGGCTAAGAGTAAATGAGGCAGAGGATCAACTTGGATTGTTTAAAAGAAAAAAAAATAGTCGGCCTCCATATAGTCCTCTCACTTCAGTTGTTCTTAAAAGTGAAACACATTCTTCTAAAGAGGGAAGCTTCTGGTCCCCCTATTGTTTCTCATGGACCTTCCAGCTGATTGGGGCCACGCTCCTTCTGTTCAAGATACTTGAGCCTAAATGTCTTGATTAGATAGTTGCTATGGGCAGGGGTCCTGCTTAATCCATTCAATCCTTGCCATCCCCCTCCTTTTGTTTACAAAATGACTTGTTAGTGTGCGTAAGTCGTGCACTACCACACCTCATTGACCATGTTCTCGTGGCTCTACGTATGCACACTATGCTAAAACTTGCAGCAGCGCATGCCCAGAATGCTCCCAGCCATGCTGCTGTCCCTGTGCATGCAGGCAGTAATGGGGCCTATTCCTAGACTAAAGGATGGTGACAGTAAGGAACTGGACGACTCCTGCCTGCACCCACCATTTAGTGTGAACATTCTGCCTCAAGTATCCTTTAAAGGCGTTATCAGGCAAAAAAAAAAAGTTTCTTACCTGGGGCTTCTACCATCCCCATGCAGCCACCCTGTGCCCTCGTAGTCACTCACTGCTGCTCTGGTCCTCTTCCGTCAGCTCGTTTAGTTTTTGGCGACCTCAGGGTTGGCAGGCCGCATTGCATACATTTTTACGCATTCCTGCTAGTGCAGGAACATTAACACATACATTTTTACGCGTTAGTGGTTCAAAGCATAAAATTTTACACATTGAACCACTAACGCATAAAAATGTATGTGTTACAAGGGCACAGGATGGCTGCATCCTGCATGGGGCTCATAGAGGTAAGGTAAGTGAAACTTTTTTTTTTTGCCTGATAACTCCTTTAACTGCTATTGTCGGCTAAACAAGTTTTCTCAGATGTACCCCCTCCATACAGATACAGTGAATGGAGTGCATCTTGCACAAGCAAATATTTCCCTTGATAGAAAAGGTATCTGGGTCCTCCAGATTTCTTGATCCTTCTTGAGTCCACTGCTAGTTGTCAAGATTCATCCTTGCAGCCACGCTTCCATCCATGAATGAGTGTAGGCTCTAATGGCCTGTGGAGTAGCACAGTGCTGCTCAAAAAAATTACTTTGAGGCTGCTTTCACATTAAGACGTTACAGGCGCATGTTAGTGCAGCCTGTAAAGCAGCCCCACCGCACAATAATGAAAAATCAATGGGCTGTTCACAGTGCCCACGTTGCGTTACATTGTAACGCAGCACATCCGTTGAGTGCTGCATGCTGTGCGTTATGCACGGCTAAGCCACGTTAGACTGCGCACATGCTCAGTAGCGTTGGGGAGGAGTGGACAGCGGCCAGGCACATGGCTAATTAATATTCACTGCACGATGTGACGTGCATTGTTTACTTCCTGGAGTGGCCGCTCTGTGCGGCGATTGGCCGGGCGGGACCACGTGAAGCCGCATGCGTCCAAGAGTACGCATCACGGACGCCAGAGTGAGCTGCACAACGTGGCTCACTCTGACGTCCACATCAGAGAGCACCAGGCGTTGCATTAGGGGCACGTTATGTGCCCTATAACGTCCCCTAAACGCAACGTCCTGGTGTGTAAGTAGCCTAAATCTAATTTATTTTACTGAAATTGTTTTTTCTTTTTATTGAAATGATTAGGGAAATCCTGCAATCATTCACATTGTAGCATATGTATCATCATACAGTGCTGCCCATAATTATTCATACCCCTGAAAATTTTGACTAAGTTACTTATTCAACCAGCAAGTCAATTTTTGAATGGGAAATGACATAGATAATAAGGTGATGTACAAGAGGCGTTATTGTGGAAAAACATTTCTCAGATTTTTACATTTGAGCAAAATGTTTCCAGTCCAAAATTATTCATACCTTTCACAAACTGTCACAGTCTGTGAACAATCCATAGTTCTGTAGTATGAGAGCCATACTCTACACAGTCTATTCTATGGAGCTGCACTCCCCATCAGATAAAATCTTTGCAAGATGCTGCACGCAAAGATGCCCGTACACACTCAAAAGATCATTATCTGCAAAAGATCTCTTCCTGCAATAGATCCATTCCTGCAAAATGCATTCATAGTCTGAGATCTGCAGATCATCATACACACCTTGTTTAACAGGCAATCATCTGCAGATCAGATCCACCAGGATGGATTTTCAGATCTGCAGATTGCCAGATATGCAGATGAAGTCTGTTAAACAAGGTGTGCATGAGGATCTGCAGATCTCATAGACTATGAATGCATTTTGCAGGAATGGATCTATTGCAGGAAGAGATCTTTTGCAGATAATGATCTTTTGAATGTGTACGGGCATCTTTGTGTGCAGCATCTTGCAAAGATTTTATCTGATGAGGAGTGCAGCTTCATAGAATAGACTGTGTAGAGTATGGCTCTCATACTACATGGAAGGGGGTAAAATTGTTCTGTGATCTTGCCTTTTTCAAAGACTTTTATCTCAAGTGTGTATGTAGCATAAGGCTCAACACACACCATACAATCTTGGTTGTTCAATCGTACCACTTTCATGTAGTATAAGAGCTTATCCAATCAATCATTCAAGGTATTTTCAATCTGTTGGCCCTTATACTGCATAGATTTGGTAAATCTGTACAACCAAGATTGTATGGTGTGTGTTGAGCTTAAGGAGGACGCCACTTCTCCAGATAAGGCACACAAAGGCTTGCTTGGCCATTACAAATGCTCATCTGGACAAAGAAGTAGACTTCTGGTCTGCTGTGATATGGTCAGAAACAAAAAATAATTGTTTGGTCACAATGTTTCCTTTGTTTGGTGTAAAAAAAAAAAAAAAAGTGTTCAATCCAAAGAACATCATCCCCACTGCCAAACATGGTGGTGGGAACCTAATGCTTTGGGGTGTTTTTTATCCAATGGACCAGGGAACTATATCACAGTAAACAGCACTAACGTTTCTCAACAACATCAGGCAGTCTGCAGAGAAACTTGGCCTTGGGCACCAGTGGACATTTCAGCATGACAATGACCCATAACACACAGCAAAAGTGGTGATGAAATGGTTGGCAGACAACATTAATGGTTTGGAGTGGCCCAGCCAGAGTCCTGACTTGAATCCAAATGAGAACCTGTAGAGGCAGTTAAAGATCAGGGTGATGGCAAGAAGGCCCTCAACCTGAAAGATTTGGAGCTCATTGCTAAAGAAGAATGGGCAAAAAGACCTGTGGAGACATGCAAAAGGCTGGTCTGCAATTATAGGAAGCGTTTGATTGCTGTAATAGCCAATAAAGCCTCTTCTATTGATAGAGAAGGGTATGAATAATTTTGGACTGGACACTTTTCACTCAAATGCAAATAAAAGCTGAGAAATGTTTTTTTCCCACAATAATGCCTTTTTAACATTGTATTATCTTTTGGGAGACACCTACAGTATGTAATTTCCTGTCAAAAAAAAATTAAAATACTTGCTGGTTGAATAAAAAGTCAAAATTTGCCAGGGATATGAATAAATATGGGCAGCACTGTACCTTACCATTTTGCCTTGAGCTCTCTATCAACGAAGACTTGGAGCCAATGCATGGTAATGTTTGAAAAATGTTTACAGAAATCCGCTTGTCTGCAGATTTTCAGGGGCTGCCAGTGCTGGATCCCCAGGGCTGAGGGCCTGTTTCCACTATCACGAATTTGCATGCATTTTCCGCATGCAAATTCACATAGGCAATACAAGTGGGTGGGGCTGTTTCCACTTGTCAGGATTTCTTTGCGGTTTTGTGTGCAGGAAAAATCTGCATGGCAGAGCCATCAGCATTTGCTCACAGCACACCGCTAGGCGATTTGCATACAATGTATTTAATAAGAAATTCGCATGCGGTTTTGGTATGCAAATTTCACCACAAATTTGCAAACAATTTCACATAAAACCAATGTAAAAGCACACAGGCACTGACATGGTTAAATTCGCATACATACAAACCTATGCAAAATCATATGCAAATTTGCGGTAAAATTTGCAAACGCTAACAAATCCGCATGCGAATTCGTTTCCGTGACGATTCCCCACTGCCCAAGTGGAAACGGGCCCTGAAGAGGACAATGGAAGCCTTATTAGGATCCAAAGGCCTTCCCCTCCTGAGGTTAATACCCCATTGGGGTATTTTCTTTCCTTACAGGTTTACTTTAAAGTGAACCTGAGATGAGGGGGGCTAAAAGTTTCATACATACCTGGGGCTTCCTCCAGCCCTGTCCGCGCAGAGCACTCCTATGCCAGAGTCTAAAGCCTTGTAGATGCTCCAGCCCCATTCTTTGCGGCCAGTTCAGCGTACTGCGCATTGTGATCTGGCCATGCGTGCCTGCTCCAAGATGGGGAACACTCTTGGCCACACTACCTGCGTCAGCTGGCCGTGGAGAACAAGGCTGGTACTGGAGCATCTAGGAGGATTTAGATGCCAGCGTGGGAGTGATCTGCATGGAAGCCCCAGGTATGTATAAAACTTTCAACCCCCCTCATCCCGGGTACACTTTGAGTGTAAGTGAACAGTAAAATATTTTAATGTAAACCATCATTTCTACTGGCAGCACCACAATATCTACTCTCCTGAGCAAACGCTCTCACTATGCCAGGTTTAAAGGGTTTCTTTAGACTAGTTCATTTCTAAAAAAAGGTGGAGGGATTTCTCTTTGTTAAGAATTCTTTTACAGCTGTCCTCAACGATGAGATGGAGGAAGATTGCGAAGATGTGGAGTCCATTTGGTTAAATATTCATGGTGGAAATAAAAGTTGCCAATTGCTTATTGGGGTATGCTACAAGCCACCTCATATTAATGAAGCAGCAGAACTGCGATTACTACAGCAGATTGAAAAAGCTGCAAGTAAAAATGAGGTCATAGTTATGGGCGACTTCAACTTTCCAGACATTGACTGGGGTATTGAGGCTACCCATTCTGGTAAAAGCAGATTTCTGGCAGCACTACAGGACAATTACTTGACTCAAATGGTAACGGAACCAACTAGGGGTAATGCGTTACTGGATCTGATCATTTCTAATAGACCAGATAATGTATCAAATGTGCAGGTTCAAGAACATTTGGGAAATAGTGATCACAACATGATAACGTTTGATCTGGTGACTGATAGGCCACGGGGCAGCGGAACCAATAAAACTATGAATTTTAGAAAAGCTAAGTTCAATCAACTTAGGCAGGCACTAAGTTTGGTGAACTGGGATAATGTACTACAGGGGGGGGGGATACTGAAAGGAAATGGCAAGCTTTTAAACTTATTCTCAATATTGTAGTATGTATATCCCATATGGAAACAAAATGTCTAGAAATAAAAAAGGCCTCTATGGATGAATAGAAAGGTTAGAGATAAAATGAAGAGGAAAAAGAATGCCTATAAGGTCCTAAAACAGGAGGGGGCCGATGCTGCACTAAGCAATTATAAGGAGTGCAATAAAAGTTGTAAAAAAGAAATTAGGCTGGCAAAGATCGAAGCTGAAAATCAAATCGCTAGGGATATCAAATCTAACCCAAAAAAGTTTTACAAGTAAATCAACTCTAAAAAAAAAAGTTGACTGTATAGGACTCTTAGGCCCCGTTCACACTTGCGTTTTGACAAGTAAATGGACCGGATCCTGATCAGAACCGTACGGTTCCGATCCGGATCCGGTCCGTTTGTATCAGGCATGCATCAGGCTGCCATCCGGATCCGTGGGCAAAAAATAGCGAAGTTTAAAAAAAAAATGTTGGGGTCAGCAGGTGCACCTGTAGAATCAGGTTCCTCCGCTGTAGGCCTCACCTCCACCTCCGACATTCTGCCAAACAGCTCCAGCACGTCTGTCACTGCTGCTCCACTCCAGACATGCTTGGCCCATGTGTCCCCATCCGAAATGGCCGCTTGGATACGCATAGGAAGTGGGGTAGAACATCAGGTTTTTGTAGGCAGTGTGTTCTGTGCCTTCCGTTCCCCATTGGTTTCTGTGTTCCTGATGGTGCGGTCAGGCTCAGGTCCGGCTCCGGTCCCGGTGCGTGGGCCGGAGAGCCGGACCCAAAAAATAGCGCATGTTGGAAGAGTTCGGATCCGATCCGGCTCCGTACTGTACGAAACGGACACGTGTTAACGTCCGCATAGCCTTTACATTGCTATGCGGAACGTACGTTCCGTTTGTACAGTACGCGGTCCGGATCAGATCCGGAAAATCCGGATAGCCAATGCTAATGTGAACCGGGCCTTAAAGAGAGTCTGAAGCGAGAATAGATCTCGTTCCAGACCTCATAGCTAGCAGGGGCATGCGTGCCCCTGCTAAAACGCCGCTATAGCGCGGCTTAACGGGGGTCCCTGTCCCCCTAAACCCCCTCCGTGCAGCGGGGGAGCGCTTCCTGGTTGGGGCAGGGCTAACCGCCGCAGCCCTGCCCCATGCGCGTCTGTCAGACGCGTATCTCCGCCTCTCCCCCGCCCCTCTCAGTCTTCCTTCACTGAGAGGGGCGGGGGAGAGGCGGCGATGCGCGTCTGATAGACGCAACTGGAGGCAGGGCTGCAGCCGTTAGCCCTGCCTCCAGGAAGAAGAATACGATCGACCATTTTCCGACCAACTTTTGCGGGGGGTGGGTTGGGGGTGAAGGGACCCCCGTTAAGCCGCGGGATAGCGGCGTTTTAGCAGGGGCACACGTGCCCCTGCTATATATAAGACCTGAAGCGAGATTTAGTCTCGCTTCAGTGTCTCTTTAAAGGATGAGGGTGGGAACTCAATGGTGGATGACCAAGGTAAGGCAGAGTTATTAAATGCTTTCTTTGCTTCTGTCTTCACAAAGGAAACAGCACTGTTGCAAATTACAGATGCAGAGGAGTCTCAATCTTCCAAACGTAAGGCAAGACTAAATAAATTAAAACCAGACAAGGCACCTGGCCCGGATGGCATGCATCCTCTGGTCCTAATGGAATGAAGTTCAGTTAGGGCTGGTTCAGACGGACGCTTGCAGAGCGTTTACTGCCAGCGTTCGGGGCTTGGCGTTAAACGCTCCCATTCAAGTGAATGGGAGCGTTAGATCCAAGCTTTTACGCGCGTTTGCACGAACGCGGCGTTCGGGTCCCGATTTTCACTGGCGTTTAAGGAGCCCCTGGAAGCTACATGTTGCTTCCAGGGGCGGTTAACCGCAACAGGTAATGTCCCCGTAGGGGAAGAAAAAACGCGACCGCATCCGAACGCAATGCGAACGCTGCTGAAAGACCAAACGCATTGCCGCCGCGACGCCAACGAACGCGACGCCTCCAAACGTCCGTCTGAACCAGCCCTTACAGATAAACCCCTTTATCTTATCTTTTGTGACTCTCTTTCAACTGGCAGAGTCCCAGTGGATTAGGACACAGCCCACGGTTTTCCATTATTTAAAGAGACACTGAAGCGAAAAAAAATGATATTATGATTTGTATGTGTAGTACAGCTAAGAAAAAAAACATTAAGATCAGATACATCAGTCTAATTGTTTCCAGTGCAGGAAGAGTTGAGAAACTCCAGTTGTTATCTCTATGCAAAAAAGCCATTAAGCTCTCCGACTAACTCAGTCGTGGAGAGGGCTGTTATCTGACTTTTATTATCTCAACTGTAATTGAACTGTTTACTTTTCCTCTGCTAGAGGAAAGTTCATTACTTCACAGACTGCTCTGAAAGACTCATTTTGAATGCTGAGTGTTGTGTAATCTGCACATACTATAGAGTGATGCAATGTTAGAAAAAACACTATATACCTGAAAATAAAAATATGAGAATATTTTCTTTGCTGCTAATCTTCTAGTAATTATTCATAGTACACAACCAATTCATTATATCATATTTTTTTTCGCTTCAGTGTCTCTTTAAGAAGGGCAAAAAAATCAGATCCAGGAAATTATAGACCTGTAAGCTTAACATCAGTTGTATGCAAACTATTTGAGGGGTTACTGAGAGATACTATACATGGCTTTATAGTAGAAAATAATCTTTTTTCTCAGCATCAACATGGGTTTACTAAAGACAGGTCCTGTTTGACTAACATGCTCAGCTTTTATGAGGTAGTGAATGCTAATATGGATATTGGGAATGCTGTAGATGTGATATACTTGGACTTTGCAAAGGCCTTCGACACTGTTCCCCACAAAAGTCTGGTGCAAAAGTTGAGGATGCAAGGACTGGGGAAGAGTCTGTGTTCATGGATAGGGAACTGGCTAATGGACAGAAAACAAAGAGTTGTGGTCAATGGATCATACTCAAAATGGGAGACTGTTAGCAATGGAGTTTCACAGGGGTCTGTACTAGGTCAAGTGCTCTTCAGTTTATTTATTAACCATCTTAGCGGTATGGACGAGCTCAGCTCGTCCATCACCGCCGATGGCTGCCGCTCAGGCCCTGCTGGGCCGATTTTGACGAAATAAAGAGCAGCACACGCAGCCGGCACTTTGCCAGCCGCGTGTGCTGCCCGATCGCCGCCGCTCTGCGGCGATCCGCCGCGAGCAGCGGCGAAAGAGGGTCCCCCCAGCCGCCTGAGCCCTGCGCAGCCGGAACAAATAGTTCCGGCCAGCGCTGAGGGCTGGATCGGAGGCGGCGGACGTCAGGACGTCGGCTGACGTCCATGACGTCACTCCGCTCGTCGCCATGGCGACAGGAGAAGCCAAACACGGAAGGCTGCTCATTGCGGCCTTCCGTGTTAATTTTGGCCGCCGGAGGCGATCGGAAGAACGCCTCCGGAGCGCCATCTAGTGGGCTTTCATGCAGCCAACTTTCAGTTGGCTGCATGAAATAGTTTTTTTTTTATTTACAAAAAACCCTCATGCAGCCGCCCTGGCGATCTTAATAGAACGCCAGGGTGGTTAATGACCTAGTAGATGCAGTAGTGAGCAATGTTGCTATTTTTGCAGATGATACAAAATTGTGCAGAATCATCAACTCTCAGGAAGATAGTGTCATATTGCAACAGGATCTGGATAGGATGGCTATATGGGCACATAAATGGCAGATGACATTAAATGTTGAAAAATGTAAAGTCATGCATTTTGGTCATACCAATGGTCTAGCACCATACAAAATAAATGGGATACAGTTGGGGACATCAAACTTGGAGAAGGACTTAGAAGTACTCATCGGCAACAAGTTAAATAATCGTACTCAATGCCAAGCCGCTGCAGCTAAAGCTAACACAATTTTGGGATGCATTAAAAGGGAAATAAAAACTCGAGATGCTAGCATAATATTGCCCCTGTTTAACTCTCTACTAAGGCCACATCTGGAATATGGAATTCAGTTCTGGGCACCACATTACAAAAAAGATATTGCAGTTTTAGAGCAGGTGCAGAGACGAGCTACAAAATGGATACGTGGGATGGAAGTTCTCACTTACCAAGAAAGGTTAGATAAACTGGGTTTATTTAGTCTAGAGAAGAGACGCCTTAGAGGGGATCTAATTAACATGTATAAATACATCAGAGGGCAATATAACAGCTTGGCGGATGAGCTTTTTGTCCCTAGGCCTTCTCAAAGGACTAGAGGACATGATCTGCGCATGGAGGAAAACCGTTTTAGCCATTTATTTAGGAAAGGGTTCTTTACAGTAAGAGTGATTAACCTATTTTGGTTTCTGGACGTAGAAACTACGTCCAGAAACCATGTGCGCTACCGCACGCCCCCGCGGCCGATCGCGCGCATGCACGCGCACTCCCGGCCGCGGATTCGGTAGTCAGGGAATCAATGTATCGGACTATGAAGTCCGATCACTGATTCCTCTCCCCCGCTGAAAAAGCGACAGCTTCTCTCGGAAGCTGCGCCTTTTCTGGCCATTCACTGCCTGATGCGCCACTCTAAGCGTGTGTTACGCTTAGAGTGACGTCATGTAAACAAACTCATGGCCGCCATCTTGTGGCCAAAAAGTAATACTACACCTGAAAATAAAAATGAATTAAAATCAACACACATGTACATTATAAATCTATTGTTTACCCCCCACCCTCCCAAAACTACCCAAATAAAATGTTTACTATAAATAAAAAAAAACATTACGATAAAAAAAAAAAAAAAACATGTAAATATTTACCTAAGGGTCTAAACTTTTTAAATATCAATGTAAAGATGAAATATTTCTATATTTTTTTTATTTTAAACTTGTTAATAGTGATGGATGCAAAATGGAAAAAATGCACCTTTATTTCCAAATAAAATATTGTCGCCATACATTGTGATAGGGACATAATTTTAACGGTGTAATAACCGGGACATATGGGCATATACAATACGTGAGTTTTAATTATGGAGGCATGTATTATTTTAAAACTATAATGGCTGAAAACTGAGAAATAATAAATGTTTCCATTTTTTTCTTATTCTTCCTGTTAAAATGCGTTTACAGTAAAGTGGCTCTTAGCAAAATGTACCCCCCAAAGAAAGCCTAATTGGTGGCGGAAAAAACAAGATATAGATCAGTTCATTGTGATAAGTAGTGATAAAGTTATAGGCTAATGAATGGGAGGTGAACATTTCTCTCGTGAAAACCACGGAACCTGAATGGGTTAAGATGTGGAACGCATTGCCACAGGAAGTTGTTATGGCAAACTATACCTGCATTTAAAGGGGGCTTAGATGCTTTCCTTGCGTTGAAAGACATCCATGGCTACAATTACTAGGTAATGCCTAATGATGTTGATCCAGGGATTTTATCTGATTGCCATCTGGAGTCGGGAAGGAATTTTTTTTCTCTTTTGGGGATATTTGGATCATGCCTTGTAAGGATTTTTTTCGCCTTCATCTGGATCAACAGGGATATGTGAGGGAGCAGGCTGGTGTTGTACTTTTTTCTCTAGTTGAACTCGATGGACGTATGTCCTTTTTCAACCAAAATAACTATATAACTATACATAGTTTGCAAAGGGCTTCAGTGTGCTGCAATATTTACCAATCCTCGCTCCTTTGTATAAGCAGTACAAGCTTCGCCTCGGGTTTGTTTGGAAATAGCTGAGGCCTATCGGGTCCACTCTGCTGTGCAAGCAACTCACACCTGCACAGTAGAGGAGACCCGATCAGACTCGGGTATTTCCACTCGAGCCCAAGGGGAAGCTTGTACCGCTTATGTACAGGAGTGAGTAAATATTGCCACACTCTGTTCAGGGGCTGCCAGCACAGGATCCAGAGGCTTCCCCCTCCCAAGATAAGAACCCCCAAGCTGCCTCCCCGACCGGACTACTTTATATCATCCACTAAGTACAGTGATTGTATAGCTGGTGACTAGGGCAATGTCATTTTCTCTGATGAAACCCCTTTCCCAAAATGTGAAGAATCTGGCAAAATGATTGAGAAGAAAAAAAAGGTGAGAACTACCATCCATCTGTCTCATGCCAACAGTAAAGCATTTTGAGACCATTCATGTGTGGGGCTGTATCTCATTCAAGGGAGCGGGCTCACTCACAATTTTTCCCAAGAACACAGCCATGAATAGAGTATGGTACTAAAACATCCTCTGACAGCAACTTCCTTTAACCATCCAAGAACAAAATGCCTTTCCAGCATGATAGAGCAGTGTGCCATAAGGCCAAATAATAAAGTGTCCGGGGGTAACAACTTATGTTTTTTTAACAATAATAAAAACATTGAAATTGTTGGTCCATGGCCTGGAAGCAATATATTGTACCGTCCATGTTTTGATTTCAGTGAATTGTGTAAACTAAATAAAGAGAAAACTTCCAGGCATTTTCCACCTTTGCAGGGAGAGTTGTAGAGGTCTTGAAAAGGAAGGGCTAATTGCAAAAATTGACTCTGCATAAACTTAAAGAGAACCCGATGTGGGGTTCTGACAATGCTAGCCACATGCAGAGGCTGGGTCTGCATATACTGCCCAGCCTCTGTTGCTATCCAGATCCCCCTTGAGCTCTGCTATCCCCCATAAATCACAACCGCGCTGTCGACGCGCAGCGGGCTGTGTTTACCTATGTACTGTCAGTCTCGGCACCCCCCGCCTCCTGCATAGCTCCGGTCCCGCCCATGTCCCTTCCCTCCCCGCTGATTGGAGGGAAAGGACGCAGGCGGGGACCGAAGCTATGCAGGAGGAGCTGCAAGATTGACACTACAGAGGTAAACACAGCCCGCACAGCGCGGCTGTGATTTATGGGGTATAGCAGAGCGCAGGGGGGGATCTGGATATCAACAGAGGCTGGGCAGTATATGCAGACCCAGCCTCTGTATGCGGATAGCATTGTCAGAACCCCACCTCGGGTTCTCTTTAATGTAGTCGTCAAGAGGCTTTTTTGAAACTTATAAAATGCTTGTTATACTTCAATTCACCACAGAAACTACTGACAAGAAGATCTAAAAACACTGAAGCAGCCAACTGTAAAAAAAACAGTACTCGTGTCATTCTCAAACTTTTGGCCAGGACTGTACATAAATGCATAAGAATGTTGCTGTAGTAGACAGAAATCACACAGACTAAGCCACTTGGGGTTGCCCAGAAATAAATGAGATCTGCAGCTGGGTGGATAAACTATAAACTCTGCATAGGCAAATAATAAAACAACAAACAATGGAGGTCATTTTATTATTGGCTTATATACATTTGCTTTCCAGAAATAGGTTAATTCTTTTATGCTTTATATCACACACACACAATGCTTTTAAGATGTGTTGGCTTCTTCATTGAGAAGTTTGGAGAGATTCATTTTGGTCTTTTCCATGGCTACGCTTTTTGCTCTTCTGGATGGCCTTGTACTGACCACGGGAGGTTGTGCCTCTTCAGCCTTATCCCTGTACATCAAACAAATATACATGTTAAGAAAATGGATATGGACATAAAAACAAACATAGCTGCATAACAGATGAACTTCAGTGAGGTTATAGCTACAATATACTGTATATACAATATACAATGAAATTGGCTCCTGACCGGCTCACGTGGCTCTGCAGTCATATTGTCGGCAGGGTGAGTGGGTTGCGGCAGGGACAGAGTAGTGACGATTGTGGAATGTATGTTCTGTCAGAGCCGCGCAGCCACATGCATGACATATTTTAACCGTGCTGGTCCAGAAGCAGTTAAAAGCAACAGTGTCACTTTTTTTCATGTTTTAAATTCTTAGATTTGGGTTTTAATGATTAGGAATTTACTTTTGTCTGGATAAATGCAACTATTGATTCTCATTATCTATACAGTATAATCTTGTTATAGTAAATAGTTTTACTATATCAAAGTGTCCAGGTCCCGGCCAAGCACCATAAGTATATGGGAGTAACTCCTGGTATAGTAAACCCAGATATAATAGAACTTCAGTTATAGTAAACCTGTTTTTTTCGGCCATGCGGTATTCTGTCTCCAGCTATAGGCGCATGCGTCATTCAGAGACCTATGAGCCATGGTCTGTGGGTGGGCTGGCAGCCATTTGTAGCCTTCTCGCTATCTGCACCCTTCTAATCTGGGCCTGTGTGAATTACCTCAAAAGCACCAGCCGGTGAAACCTAGGCTTCCTGTGTAAGCTGCTGCCTGTTTACTGAGGGAATTGCCTATGATCGGACTTGAAAAATAAAAGCAGATTGAGAGCCCCAATAGTGCAGTATGCCAAGCCAATTGGTCAAAAGAGTAAATATATGAGAATATACTCACAAAGGTGGGTCACCTCTGGTAACCACTCAGTAGGCAGGTGGGGAGATTAATCCCAACCCCACTCGGGTTAAAAATGTCGTTCTCCGTAGCAGTAGAAGAAAATATAACAACATTCCTCCACCAAGGGTGAACACTCAAAACAAACAATTGTTCAAAACGAAGGCACCAGATAAGGATAAAATAGTTAAAAACAGTTTTAAAAAGAGGAGGTAATGGTGGTCTTACCTCCCACAAGGAGACACACGACCACTTATTCAATGGAAAATATCTTTATTCAAAGACTCTAGAGTAATAGAAACACGTTTCACGGGTAATATCCCGCTTCATCAGGCAGTATATGGAGCTTATAAAGATCCAGACCAGGTATAAGCGCCTCCGGAGGCGCTCATATCTGGTCTGAATCTCTACAAGCTCCATATATACTGCCTGATGAAGCGGGATATTACCCGTGAAATGCGTTGCTATTACTCTGGAGTCTATTTAAATATAGATATTTTTCAGTGAATAACTGATTATGTGTCTACTTGTGGGAGGTAAGACCACTACTACCTCCCCCTTTTTAAAACCGTTTTTAACTATTTTATCCTTATCTGGTGCCTCAGTTTCGAACAATTGTTTATGATCTGTGACTTGCTTGCGCATGACCGCAAAGCTACATGATCATCCAGGCTGCACAGATATGAGAACAGAAGATCACACTATAATTACAGTACCTGCATTAACTGGGGAGACCTATGCTTCCTGTTGTACGATTATTACATGCAAATCCCTGCATATTGAGCACTGGGCATTGTGATCTAGCTTAGTCACTGTGTGCTCACTTGCTGAAGCACTGAAAACTAAAATATTTCCCATCATCATTCCCCAAAACACCCAATTATGGACTGAATTAAAATACAGTACTATAGTATACTTTATGTGCCTGGGTATGACAATTTCTGATATAGTAGACTAATTTTTACAGTCCATTGGAATTTACTATAAAGGGATTCTACTGTGTAATATATTATAGGGCTTTCTTGTGCTGCTTTATTTAAAATATACTGTAAGATATGTGCACTTATCTACTCCTTTCCCCTATGGGATTAGGAAGGCAAATTTTTAGTCCCAAAGTGGGGGCACTCGAGTATAAGCCGAAACCCCCACTTTGGGACTCATTTTTTGGTCCCACAAACTTGGCTTATACGACTACTATACTATAGTATATACGGTACTCGCATATAAGTTGAATTTTGGGGACAAAAAAAAAAAAAGTGTTGGGTGCAGTAACACTTCACTATTGTACCTTCAGGGACGCCAATGCTTGTGGATTGTAAGAGGTCAACTGGTGCCACCTATTCTGAATGTGTCAGAATGCATCAATAATGCATGATAAGCCAAGAATTGTTTTAATTACATCTAGGGCCATTGCGCCTTCTTGCTACTAGGTGGCGCCACTGCATAGGAAGCAGTTTGGCTTTGTGTTCATTTAAACCGTGGACTTGAACTCTTGCACAGAACACAAAGAAATGCACCCTGTATGTTTTTAGAGAGAAGATCCGGTGGTGCCTGTGTGATGTTTGATAACTGCACTTATGAGATGCTGTAATCCTTCAAACAGTTCTCAAAAATGGAATGGTGTTGCTAAGGGACAGAAGGAGATTAAAATGAAGTTGTCGAGCTCTCTGCCTTTCACATGTGCAAAATGTAACTACCCTATTTGATACAGTAGCGATGTTTATCAGATACATGAATTCAGCCCCCTCTGGATACAATAAGTGGACATTATGGTAAGTAGCCATGTAGAGGATTAGGACATACCCATCAGCTCCCTCCTCCTGGGCAACCCTGCTGCTCTTCTTCCGGGTAGATACAGAAGCGGCTTTTTTGCGACCTGCAGTAATAAAATATTAAAGTGTTACCATGGGCAACCAGATCAGTCAGAACACTGGACTAAAAAACTGTGCCCTCATTTTAATACCTTTGGTGGGTTTTCCTTTGACCGACTTTGGTAACTTTGAGGAGTCTGGATCTTGTTCTTCAAAAACATCATCGTTTTCATCATTCTGTTTTGCTGCAACAATAAATAGAAAAACATTGGTCAAAAGCTGATCGGTAAAATGTTCCAACACTTAACATTGATACATATGTAGTGCATTCTGTTATCTCAGTTCTGCAGGGATGCTGGCATTTATGGAGTAGCAGGAAAATAAATTCACTCAAAATGCTGACTCTGGTCAACACAAGTGAGTGCATGATCTTAGGTATAAGCCCTATTGTGACATGATGCTTTCAATGTGCAAAATCCACAGAAGCAGCCAGCTAGTAACATGCAACCTATGACTGATTAACCTGTTGCCGACTGCTCCACTCCAATTGGCGTGAGCAGTGCGGCAGCCCCAGGACCGCTCCACGCCCATTGGCGTGAATGGCTCTCTATGGGGCTAGCAGGAGATTGCGCATCTCCTGCTTGGGTGGCAATGGCCGCTCGGGAGACTGCTAGACGGCGGTTTCGCCGTCTAATTACATTGTACAGCGCTGTGATCTGCAGCCGTGCTGTACTGGGGACAGCACTTGTGTGCTGTGTTGTGTGGCCCTGCAGCTTTGCCTTAAAGCTGCAGTGGGCCAATTAAGTAAAAATGGCCTCGTCACTAGGGGGGAATTAACACCGCAGTCCTTAAGTGGTGTAGTGGGGGTTCAGGGGAAATTGAGTTGAACTTACCTGAGGCTTCTAAAGGTCCCCCGCAGGCATCCTGTGCCCGCGCAGCCACTCACCGATGCTCCGGCCTCGCCTCCGGTTCACTTCTGGAATTTCAGACTTTAAAGTCTGAAAACCACTGCGCCTGCATTGCTGTGTCCTTGCTCCCGCTGATACAGACCATACTGGGCTTGTGCTATACACTCCTGGTGACGTCAGTGGGAGCGAGGACACGAGCACAGGATGTCTGCGGGGGGCCATTAGAAGCCCCGGATAAGTTCAACTCATTTTCCCCCGACCACCCTACAGTATCCCTTTAAAACTTATGGTCTGATAAAAGCTGCAAATGTGTTTGAAGCCAATTAGACTTCCACAACTTCAGAAAGCAGCGAGTCCAGGCTCCCGAAAGTCGTATTATTATTTAGTATTTATATAGCGCCGACATCTTCCGCAGCGCTGTACAGAGTATATATAGTCTTGTCACTAACTGTCCCTCAGAGGAGCTCACAATCTAATCCCTACCATAGTTCTATGTCTATATTGTGTAGTGTATGTGTTGCAGTCTAGAGCCAATTTAGGGGGGAGCCAATTAACCTATTTGTATGTTTTTGGGATGTGTGAGGAAACCGGAGTGCCCGGAGGAAACCCACGCAGACACTGGGAGAACATACAAACTCCTTGCAGATGTTGACCTGGCTGGGACTCGAACCAGGGATCCAGCGCTGCAAGGCAAGAGCGCTAACCACTACGCCACCGTGCTGCCCATATTTCGTATTTCTGTGACCGTCTGTGATCATGCTCTTTTATTTAATTCGCCATCAAACGGATGGTGCCGGCTTCTTCTGTGGATTTGATACTTCTCGATTGGTGTTTCGGGCAGCCGTGGCACATCCCACCACTGAACTGTTAGGTGTGCATTCCACTTACTATTACAAATTACTTGATTCCAATATAAAAGCCATCTAGTCATGCTGAAAAAAAGAGGTTTCTACATAAACAAGGGAGTTGTATTAGGGCCCGTTTCCACAAGCATATTACTCTTCACATGCATTTTCCATATGCAAATTCTTGCATGCTTGTAGAGTACTTGACAATCATTACATGGGAAACTGATGCGTAGTGTGAAAATCTGCAGCAAGCTAACAGATTTTTAAAAAAAATTTTTTAATTCAGATCAGACTACAAAAGACGCATTCAATGTAAACTATTCCTTTTCATTCAGTACTAATGCGGATTTGCACGGAAAGGAAATGGGCCATTAGGGCTTATTCACAGTGGGGCGTTGCGTTGTAATCCGACGTTAAAGTCACAACGCAGCATTACAACGCAAAAAAAAGGCTGTAACGCACATTAACGCTGCGTTACCATGACTTACAGTAGGTACAGTAAA